>NW_009648963.1:2456482-2596285 GCF_000708025.1 Charadrius vociferus | reverse complement strand
GGGCAGAGTGACGCAGTAAAGTCAGCACTCTGCTTCTGATCCCTACGCTAGCAAAGGAGCCTTTGAATGTACCTTGCAAAACACAAGCGACTTGCCCAAAGCCAGCTATGAACCTCTTGTTAGAGTGAACTTCGATCAGTGTTTCTGTTCTTAGTATGTTAAATAAAGGAAACAGCATTTCCTACCTGACATAAGAGAAGCAAATGGTCATGAGGCTATGAGACATCATAGCAACGTGCTGCATCTAATTACTGCAAAATTCATGTTAAGTCTTCTAATGACAGGTTTTAAAGGTTTTGGCTGGGACAGGGTTAATTTTCTTCACAGTAGCTCATATAGTGCTATGTTTTGGATCTGTGACCAAACCAGTGCTGATAACACAGTGATGTTTTAGCTACTGCTGAGATGTGCTTGTACAGTGCCAAGGCCTTTTCTGCTTCTCACCCTGCCCCACCACTGAGTAGGCTGAGAGCGCACAATAAGACAGGAGGGGACAGAGCTGGGACAGCTGACCCCAACTGACCAAAGGGATATTCCACACCATATGATGCCATGCTCAGCAATAAAAGGTGGGTGAAGAATGGAGGATGATCAGACTGATGGCATTTGTCTTCCCAAGTAACCTTTATGGCTTGATGGAGCCCTGTTTTCCTGAGGGTGGCTGAACATCTGCCTGCTGATAGGATGTAGTGAACAAATTCCTTATTTTGGTTGTTTGCGCATGCAGCTTTTACTTTACCTGTTAAACTGCCCTTATCTGAACCCACAGGTCTTCTCACATTTACCTTTCTAATTCTCTTCCCCATCCCACCAGGGGAAAGTGAGCAAGCAGCTGTGTGGGACTCAGCCCTGGCCAGGGTGAACACACAACACAAGTCAAATCTAGCCGAAGCCACAGAGAGTTTTTTCTACTACCTTCACAAAGCTAAAATTTTACCTGGTGTGCCTCAAGATCACAAAAATATCTTCTTGGGAGTCTCCATGTGTAAGACTATCTCCTACTCCTTCCTCGGTGCTGACCAATATCACCTTCTGATTTTGTGGGACCGGACAGACTGCCTTGCAGGATGTTTCTAGGACAGGTATTCCACTGTATGAGACGTACCAGTTCAGAATGAATTAAACTGGGTTTCTGTCCAAATGCCCAGATGATTTCTAAATTAAAATTTTGAAGGGTTATTAACCCAGTACATAAAGCAGAGCCTTTGGAATTTGGGATAAAAATTAGGAAGGGAAATGTAAAGCATCAATTTTCTCACCATTTAACAGAAGAGCAGATATTAACCATCAGCATTTGCTAAAAATGAGTGTAAACAGTTCGTGTCCTTGCAAGATCTGAATATCAGGCTGTGGCACCAAACTGTTAAGCTAGCATACCGTGTGCATCTGAATAACTAAAATGCCAGAGTATGGAGAAGAGCCAGCACCTGATGAAAATGGAAATAAAATTTTAAAAGACTGTAAGGATTGCAAAGGCCTGAGGTGAGCAATGAGGTGAGGGAAGAAACCAGCAATAACTCTAGCCTAATGCACACTAAAAAAGTAATAAAAATAAAGAAGCCAGCATAAAATGGAAGCCTCAGAGGTCCAGAAACTGCAGAGTAGAGACAAGTGAAATGTGCACACTTGTATCTCTGACACTATTGAAGACTACATTCTCAGCAACACTGTCAAAATCTGTTTAAAAGGGATGATTTATTATAAACAAATGCTATTAAGGTTAGCCTATTTTACCCCACCTTCTCTCTGGACCGGAATTTTCCTTTGTATTCAACAACAAAGGAACAGCACATACACTGGAATTATCTGCTGATTTTTCAAACTCCTCTGCTAAACTTTGGAGTTTAACTCCCTTTAAGATAGGCCAGGCAGCTCAGGCCACTTTTACAGCTGCTGTTCCAGGAAAAGAAATGTCATTTCTCTGACCATTGTTCTGACTTCTATAGTCCTCAGTTTCATTGAAAAAGTCACAGTATGCATTAATGTAACTACCTGAGATATCTCTCTAGCATTCACCTTTTCCTTTTTTCCAGCAAGCATGTTTTGAATCCTCCTTAAATAATTAATCAAAAGTTAACCAATGGGTTTCTCACCAATAACCTCCCTTAAAATTTGTTCAAGGCTTGACCTTCAAGTAGATTTGCACCTGATACTAGACATTATCTCTATGCTAATAAAATATAATAAACTACATCATCTTTGTCAGCCATAGATATGATCCTCAATGTTTAATCTATGAAACATTGCAGACCAACACGAGTAATCAAGATTAGTTATTATCATCACGCTAAAATTATTACACAGTTTCTTCAACCTTAACTTAAATGGACAATTTCTGTTTAAAACCAAAATCCTTTTTCCTCATTAGTAATGACATTTCAGGTTTATACAAACTAAAACGATGACTATTACAGCAAGTATTACCCAAAAATATATTCCACTTGGCCTTAATCACTTGGGTCATGTGGAAGACATAAACCAGATTATGAAATAAAATGAGCTCAGTTTTCACTTAGATGAGAACGTATTTCCTACATCAGAAAAGTTTATTTTACATGCTGTATTAACTGTTTAGATAGACTCAGTGCATATACTGTAATGAATCCACATATAATACACTGAGGAATTAAAGGCTCAGAGTCCTGGAATTAAAGGTTCCATTATTTTTCAGGTAATTTATTTTGCATCACTGTATTATAAGATTGAGGACAGATGCTTTGGCCCTTTGCCTCAACTCTGCAGACGGTTCACCTTATTTATGTGAGTACTTCCTATAAATCCAACAAGTCCCAAGGGTATAGTTAAACAGGCACATAATATTGCCGGATCAGGGCCCTCATCTTGATTTGCTATACTCACTGGATGCAATTTTTTTCCCGTTACTGTCAGATTCCTTGTTTGTTAATCATCTTTCCAGATGATTACTCCAGCTTTCCAAATCCATCTCTGTGTGGGGCCACACATACACCTAGCAGGTAACTCCTACCTATTTCTGCCTCATTCCACAAGCTTGATGTTTCAATGGGTCCAATACAGTTCTCTACCCGGAACTCACCTTTCCTGAAACCCCCAAGCCTTTTCCTCCTGACCTCACCTTGTTTGATTGCTCCTAGTCCTATACAAAATATAGACAAAGATTTTAATTTGATAATATTTTCTTTGAAAGAGAGATTTCTATGACTACATTAACAAGGACTTCAGCAAATTTTAGACACAGTGGTGTCCTTGTTTATCTTCTTATTTTAGCAAGACTTCTCAAAGTCCTTTTAATGACCTTGAAAACTTACTACATTGGCTTGTTTAGGTATCTGGGGAGCCTGGGGGGTAGGAAATAAAAAAGAAGTAAAAG
Organism: Charadrius vociferus; assembly: GCF_000708025.1. Lineage (NCBI taxonomy): Eukaryota > Metazoa > Chordata > Aves > Charadriiformes > Charadriidae > Charadrius > Charadrius vociferus. Next base: position 2,592,936 of record NW_009648963.1, on the reverse strand, counting down.
AGTTGTATGCTATTTCTAATCCAATTCCCTCATATAGATAGTCTTTCCCTTACTTTAGCTGTCATTTCCATGCTTGATAGGTTTTCTAGCCAGTTTTGAGGACATTACTGCAAATAACAGAGGCATGCATTGTGTATATTTTTTCTGTGCACTACGAGCATTTCATTTCATTTAATTGTTACAAAGACTCAACAAGGTCAGTGTATTTTTCTTACAGTTAAGAAAATGATTTTTTTTTTACCCTGGTCAATGGTTCCATAGCGTTTGCAGAGTAGTCCATTTGGCAGTAGCAAAACTGTCACAGATTTCATTTTTATTGGACTGCATTAGCATCAAAGTCACATACTTTTCACTTAGTAAACGAATAAGAAAGAACTAAATTTGTTTTAACCTTGGCAATGTCTGTAGTATTTCCGGCTGGGTAAATCAACCACTGTCTGCCATCCTTTGATGCAATATTAAACTGAGGCAATGAATATTTAGAGGCATTTAATTTTCCAAACAGGTCTGCTCACAAACATAATGCAATAGTCCCTGTGTCCTGGCCATATTAAAATAGAATGATTTCCACTTTTTAACTAATGAATTCCAACCAGCTGTGTGGTTACCCATGGCTATATTTTGCCCAAGATTAATGCATTTCATCTCTAGCAGTTACAGCAACTAGCAAATGTTACACTTCAGATTTACTCGGATAAAATTAATAAGTCACTTGCAGGGAAATCACTACGTACCAATATCTACTATCCAACTGATTTGCCCTTAGAAAAGTGTGCAGGTATGGAAAGTAAATAATGTTGGTCAATGGGATTTTTAAAGATGAACATTCTGAGTACTCTTGTGCTTTTAAAGCACAAGATCAGAAAGAAATGAAATTCATAGAGTAGCCATGTGGCATTCCAGGGTAAAGGGGAGCCATGCTGAAAGACAAAGTGAACCTGATGAACTTTTTTTTCTTGCTTTTCCAACAGAGAAGAATATAGAAAGAATCAACTTAGGCTGTAGGTTTGTCCTGAAAGTTATTGGCAACTAAAACCAGTTTTGTTTCTGTATCTTCTTTCCAAAACAGCTCTTTTTTTTGGATAAACTTTTAATTAACTGTTGATGGATAAAGAGGTGAATGTTTTAGGCCACTAACATCCCCAAGAGCTGTCTGGTTCTCAGATCAGAATTCATCTTTCATGTCACATAAGGTGCTGGACGCTCAAGCTTAGAGTATTGATATTGCCTCAGCGTAAGAAAAAATATTCTAAGATTATCAAAACCAGACAAACAAACAAACAAAAAACCAAACAAACCCAACCATATTAAAAGTTAAGTTGTTAAGTTCTTTTTTCTTGCACTGAAATAATGGTCTGATTTTCAGAAGAGCTGGAGAGTATGTACCTCTTCTGGACTGGGTACTACTTCTGCACATATTTTGAAACTTTTATAGAAAACTAAATCATGATTTAAGAGGCTATATGGAGACAGACCCTGTTTAGTATTCTGAACATTTTGATTTATGTCTCTCTTCTTCCAGTCTTCAGACAAAACTATTGCTTCATGTACCTATATCCTAAAGCTGTATTCCCTCTGCTGAAACATTTAATCTATATCTTTTTTTTCCAGAAAATCTTTTTTCATGATTTATCATTATTAGAAAATTGTAGATTCTAATAAACAGCTTAAATGTATTAAATTAGATGATTTGTATCAAATCCCTTAAAATTACAATGACATATCAAAATCTTCCCCAGATAGATATAGCTGGAGAACTTACAGCTGAGTTTACAGATGCTTTAAAGATGTAAGTCTGCCTACAGTCTAGACAACAAAAGAGATACTGAATACGAAAAGCAGACACCAATTCTGTTCAGAAACTAGATTTGGTAGATACATAGTGTATGTGAGCTGGAACACTTCAATAATGAAAACAAAGGCATCAGCATTTCAACTGAAACAAAGCTGATAGATTACAGAAGTAAACAACCCAGTGGCTTTTTTCATCATGCAACTCTAATATTCCATGAAGGAACAAATTAGCGTTCTTAAACTGTTCCTCCCCAGTGAATACTAAATACAAGGCTTAGGATTTATTGATTGCAACCATTCCACAGTGTAAGCATGCTTTGCAGTGTGCCCAGCAGTCTTAATTCTGATTGATCCAGTCTGGGGGAAATATTGAAGCACATTGTAGGTTTCTCTTTGGCTACGCACCCAACTTTCCTTTTCTATTTGTATTTGGAACATGGCCTAAGTGCAGAAAGTACTTGCTTCACAGTCTAGACAGAGCCAATATCAGCACTTTCTGAAAATAAACATAATTCTTTTATTTCTTCTCAAATTTGCGAAGTTTTGCAAAGAACTCCTGAGCCCATATACCAGGAGGAGATCTCTGACAGCGACCAGTCTTGATCTTGTAGGAAAAGGTATATTGGAAACATATGTTGAAGTCAAGCAAATACAAAATAAAATGTTTCTTTTTTGAAAGTCCCAGTGATATTTATCCTTTGGAATGACTTAGATAGGAAAGTGACAATTTCTTTATCACCTGAAAGCCTTTCCTCAGGACTAAGCATCTTTCCAAAAGATAAGCTATCTCACAGAGATAGCCTGAATGTAATGTTTACTGGAAGAGCTTCTGTCATCTCTGTAGTGCCAGATTGAGGCAGCTTTACTGCACAAGTCCCTTTGGCTCCGAGTTTACAATGGTATGAAGAACATCTCCAAGAACTGTGGACATTCAACAGTTATCATGATCAAAATTTCAGTTTCTCTCATTTCCTCTTCTTTCAGTGACTCCTAACTCTGAAGAACGCAATGTGCTCTAAGAACTTTAGGAATGCACTAGAAGTTCTGAAACATTTTGTTTATTCAGAGCCTGAAAGAACTATTAATTGGCTTAGACAAAAATTATCCTGTTCCACATCACACTTAACAAAGCAAGATGTTGTGGTCATCCCTCAAGACGTATGTGGCACATTCAAAACTCTTTTCTCTCATTTAAGTATTTTGAACCTGCGCAAGGAGAGAAGCCAACTCTTTTCCTCAATTTTTCCTCACTACTTTCCATTTATGGTATTTTATTTTATTAATATGGTAGTTACTATCATAGTTCAAACATATTGTGGGTGCTTGACAGATCAACACAATGTTATTATTACTCAGATTAAAGATATCATATCACAATCCTACATATTGACTGACTAGACAGGCAGCCTACATGACTAATTGTAAGTAGATACCTAACTTTAATATATGGAAAAGCCACTGAATCCAAGCCCTACCATTTAAAATATTATTGTTTAATCTGTGTAACAAGTGTGAATGAACAAGAATTACTGGGCATCTTTATTTTTTTCTGAAGATGCATACTGCGGACCCACACTTGCCTTTTATTGTGTGCTGAAACTGTTTACACCTTTTCTGTATTTAAGAAACTGGCATTTGGAAAATACATTTTCCTCTTCATTTTTTACTACAATTTTAACTAACTTTGATATGCAAAATATTTTGAATATAAATCATTTAAATCTTTCTAGAATCTAATAGGAAAGAAAAAGGCTAATTCAAGACAGATTCAATGTATTATTGCCCACTTATTGCCTTTAGAAAATCTCAGGTGTTTTTAACACTTCAGGTTCTGAACTCATGAGATTATCTGAGCTCAGTTTTTATTTTTGATGCTCTTACTTGACAAAGAATTGCTTGCAAAGATAACTTTCGCAGCTCCTGAAAAACGACAACAAAAAAAAAACAAGTAAGAAAATATTTTTTACTTTTCAAATATCAAAATTTTATTCATTCTAATTTTTTGAGTACTTGGCTCATCATTCTGATGTTTCTGTTTGGCATGTGTTATAAAGCGATTTCTGCAAGGTATAAATATGGTTATTGCAGGAGTCTTGGTGTAGAGGTCACATGAATATAAAGGAGAAAGTTTTCAACAAGAGGGAAAACAGTTTTAGAAAAAACTGTTAGCACTGAAAGAAGAGGAACATGCCCCGTCTAGAACGAGATATGGAGGGAAGTAAATAAAAAGAACCAAGCCAGTGACTAGGTGTCACTAAATGAACTGAATAACATATTGTGAGCCCTTACCCCTCCCCATAGGTATCAGAATAGCTCATGTGTGGTATAAAAAGTCAACTGCAACGGAAGACACATGATTTCATATAACTGATTTCTATAACAATAGAGGCTGATCAGTTTCAAACACGTTTCTGATCTTTTCAAGCTTTTGTTTGTTGTTTTTTTTTTCTTTTTCTGTAAGGCTACTGTGTCTTTTATTCAACCTCTTCCCACAGTATTTAATGCCAGACACACCAAAGCTGTAAAAATGCTTTTCCAATAAACAAAAATTTTTCCTCTTGGCTGAAACATAGTGACATTAGCAAGTCAGCTTTGAGAGTGAAAAACTACATGGAGAAATGGAAGACAGTAAAATTGTCATGTTAAAAATTTACCACAGTGCTGGACTGTTCTCTGTCTGACAGCAAAAGGCCATGAGCACTGCAGTGGTCAACGAACAGGCTCAGTGCTCACGCAAGAGTGTTTCTTAAAATCACAAATTATTCTATAGAGCCTAGGTTTCCTGAGGAAGACTTTTCTTCAAACATTTCCTTGCTCCAATCTATTGTAATGTATTTAATCTAACTTATTTGTGGTCCGTGAGAAATGCAGAACATTAATCACGTCTCCTTTTAGTTTTCTCTGCAATTATATGAAGCTTGCTTTTGCTCTCTCACACACCATTATAAATAAGAAGTAAATTTACTGAATTAGGTGGAATCCACTGGAACAAACTGGTATAAGTGAAGAATCGGGTTCTTTAATTCATTGTTCCTGCTTGCTTTCCTTTCCTGCCCCCCATCATTATTTTAGCACAGAGGTAACGAAGGTCAGTATATTTTGCTTTCAGCCTTGATCATGGTTACATCTTCGCTATATTTATAGTGAATGAGACAGATCAAAGAACTCTAAATCAGCTGCAGAAATAGCTAAAGCTTGCTTAAACAACAGCTGAGAAACACTTTGCACGCATCATTTGACCTAACCTCAACTCTGCCCTCATGATGGATGAAGAAATGCAGCTTTCTGGCTGAACAACAAAAGTAGTGGGAAACATCTACTAGCACAAATTATAATGGTAGATGGAGTACCATGCTCATTTATGAAACCTCAGACTTTCCAAAAAATTCTCTTTCAACCAGAAAGCAAACACAGATATTCTGCACATGAAAAGAAACATTTTCTTTTCCTAAGAAAATGCAGATGACAATAGAAAATTGCTGCTTCTTATAACTAGAAACACTACCACAGCTCCAGAAAATCTGATAGATAATTACGTTTTAAGCTTACTTTATATCTCAAGATGCTCTTATCCATACACACATAAGAAAATGAAACAAACATTCGGGGTAATGTTTCCCTGACATTTTGGATACAGTGAAGTCAGTACACAGGGCAAATGGTGGGGTCAGATCACAGCATGTTCATACATAGCATGCCAATAAAAGTAATTAGTTGATGCAGGCTGAGCGATGGTTTCTTTTTTTAATCCTGAATTACTATTTAAAGCAGTTACTAATAGAAAAGGGAAAATCACCCATTGACTAGTCTCCATTTCAGATGCATGTACCAGTAATCTCACATCTAAATATTTGATTGATGTGACATTCAAGTACTTCAGAAACTACCCCCTCATGCACCATCAAAAGTTAAAACATGGAGAGTTTGAAGAGCCCCAAATCTACTGCAAATGCCCAATAAAATTTCCTGTGGAGTATTCTTGGCTTTCAGGAATATTTTCTGCATGATAGACCTCATAGTGTATGCTTAGCATCATACATTGACATACTTCTCAAATCCTACTAATTCTTCTACAAAATATAACAATACAGGAGTGAGATAACCTTAAGCATGGATTTCCCTTATTTTCACTTTAATGTTATTTAAGATTTTGAAGAAATATCTGCACCAGAATAGAACATTGATAGTCTCTGAATAGTTTCTAGATTTGTAACAAGTATCTCAGAAGTGCAAGAGCCAAATAAATATTCCTTCCCAAAGAGATGTTCCAGCTGGTCAGATCCAAGTATATTTGCTGTTTAAAGTAGGTAGTTGACATTGCTAGAGGTATATCATCCAGCTAGCAAATCAGTCTTTCTCCTATGGTGTTAGTATTTGACATTTTTCATATGTATAGTTGCAATTCAGTGATTAAAGAGAGATTATTTTTTCTGTATGTTTCATCACACCCCTTCTGCGCACAAAAAAGGAAGCTGAAAGCACCTGCAGTGATCTTGAATTCACCGTGTACAGGAATTTCATGATTAGTATAACTCCTGGCTTGTGTTAGCATTTGTGATGCTTTTCTTGCCAGCAAAATCACACTGCTAGAATATCTACCATATATCTTTGCCTTGGGATCTGGGAAACAAGTTTATGGAGTTTCCAAACAATATTCAAAGGGACTTAAAAGTCCGTTTGCTTGGCATCTGAATATAATCATGCAGTTAGACTTCTCATTCAGTTTGCAACTTGACCTAAAACATTACAAAGAGAACAGTTTCTGTTTCCTATCTAGTTTACCTGTCTTCTGTGCAATGTTTTATATTGGGAGAGCAGCTATCTGATGATACACTATGGAGTTTCCAAACAATATTCAAAGGGACTTAAAAGTCCGTTTGCTTGGCATCTGAATATAATCATGCAGTTAGACTTCTCATTCAGTTTGCAACTTGACCTAAAACATTACAAAGAGAACAGTTTCTGTTTCCTATCTAGTTTACCTGTCTTCTGTGCAATGTTTTATATTGGGAGAGCAGCTATCTGATGATAGTTGATTATTATTATTATTAGTTGATTTTTTTGTTTCGTTTGTAAGAATCTCTAGGATACACCACAATATGAAGCAAGACAAAAAGTACAGAAAGGAAAAATGAAAACTAACCTTTCTGACTAATTTATAAGACAAGGTCTGAAAAAAACAACCAACTTTTAAATCTTATCTTCAGGCCTGGTATCTTATCACATTGTGACAGAGTACCCAGACTTGACTGATTATAGTTAGTTTGGTTTTACCTATTGGAAATGCTGTAAGGCAATTGCCATAGATGAAAGATGAAATTTTCTGGTTTCTGTTTTCTTTTTTTTAATTATTTTGCTAAAGTAGAACTCTCACTTCATAGATCCACCTAAACAGAGAATCATGAGACATCCCTTTTTTTCCTGTCTACAATGTCCCAATTTCCTGCTAGATTCTGATACTCAATTTCAACTCTATTTGCATTTCTGCCTATGCAAAAGCATGCCTGTTTTGTGTGGAAGATCAGCACCCTTGTGATGCATGATAGGCCTACATTTGCACCCATGAGCGAAAATGCATAAATCGCAGTGCTGCTGTCAAAAATGTAAAGAGGAACAAGCCTACATTTTATCACATTGAAGTCATTAAAATCTAGTCCCTCCTTAAAGAAGTAAGAATCTTGTTTGGTTTTCTGTTACCATTTCACCATCTGGAATGGGAAGCAAAAGCAGGAGGCAAAGTTCAGGATTCTTTTCTCTTTTTGCTCTTCCAACATTGCTAAATAATTTTTGGTCTGAATACACATTAGCACTGGCTTGCTCCATTAGTGAAAGTCTTAAGGGAAAAATATCTTTATCATGGCAGACACTGCGTTCTGATGACTACATTAACATGTGAGGACTCTCTAATCTGCCAAACACCAAACCCATTTCAATAACAAGTAGTTGAAGTCAATAGATTTCAAAATGGGATTGAAAGTCCATTCTAGATCCTGGAAGAACTTATTAACTGACCATAACATATTTCCATAGGCGAGAACTTTCAACCAAAGTTGATATTCTGAAAAATACCAAGAAACATGGAAAATATTCTCATTCACTGCACATTGTTGGTCTGGATGTCATCAGTGGATGGAAATTTATGGCCTGGTGTATCGGGTTTGCATGGCAAGGTTTTGGTAGGGGGTGGCCCTACAGGGGTGGCTTTTGTGAGAAGCAGCTAGAAGCGTCCCCCACATCCAATAGAGCCGATGCCAGCCGGCTCCAAGATAGACCTGCCACTGGCCAAGTCCAGTCCCATCAGTGACAGTGGTAGCGCCTCTGGGATAACATATTTAAGAAGGGTGGGGGAGGGGGAGAGTTGCAGTGGAACAGCAGCCGAAAGAATGCTCTGTCGAATAGTCCTTCATAAACCTGTTCATTCGCTAAGGAAAGAAGTGGTAGAAAATTAAGAGAACACATTAGAACACTTAATTTCCACTGTAGATATCATTTGCCATTACGTTCTCAATTTTAAGCACCTGGATACCATTTAAAACAGAAATATTCCTGAAAAAAAAAAAAAAAAAAGACCATGAAGCATACTTCCACCCTTACCCTTAAGATACTCTAAAGATTCTGTGTGTCTGTGCCATAAATTTTCCATGAAAGGAGCTGCAGTATTCTTTTACCAAAAGATACTAAACTTCAGCTTTTCTGAGAATATCAATTCTTTTCTGTAATGTTTTCGTTTCTTTAAGAACCTATAGACATTGTTTTCCTTCTTTTTAGGAGCTATAGATGTTGAGTGATTGAACTGACTAACTGTAAGGAATTATAAAAAAAAAAATTAGTTCCTCAATTTTCTTGATATTTTTCAGTGAGGTCAAATGCTACATTGCATAAGTATCAGATTACTTTCAGAGTTTCAAAAGCTATAGAGGTATCTTCCAGTTTGTCTGTCTGAAAAGTGTAACTATTTTCCCCTTGTGTGAAAGTGTATATTCTCATTCTTTCATTTGTTAAAAAAAAAAATCCATTTATGTGTGAGATCACTTCCCTTTCTATCTCCTATATTAGGATTTAGATCTACCGTGTCACCCTTGTGACACTAGGCTTGAATTTTGCATGTCTCTGACAAAGCATTTTTTGTGACAGGCAAAGGCTTCTGTCAGTAGTCCATCAACGCATCTTGTCAAAGGGTAAAAACATACCTGATTTGAAAATCTTTCAATTTACCTTTGCATTCATGGGAAACAAAAATAAGATTTAACACACAGGATGGTCTACAGGTTTCATCAGTAGTTTGTTGATTGTTTTTCAGACACATAGTACGGCAGTGTCTGGGTGCCAACATAAATTACTAAATAAATAACTTCTAATGCTTTAGTCTGCATGTTATAAAAGGAAACTGCACACCTTTCCCAAAAGACATATCAGCTGCAGGGTGCTTGACAGCAAGTGAAACAGATTATATGCAAATCTGGAAACGCGATACTCTGGATTTAATCCTCTTTTGTTTGTGGTATGCAGCTGCAGTTTTAGGCAATATGATGAAGCAAATGGGCTATGCCAGATTTGATAACAACAATAAAATATTTGAAAAATATTTATGATGAATTATTCAAATGTTCTTCTCCCATCAAATGTTCAGAACATTAACATATTTCAAATGCTAAATAGCTGCAAGTGCTTGGGATGTTAAATCATTCATTAAAGGAAGTGAGTGAGGTCATCTGAATGTTATTAATTATGGGATGGATATAGTAACATGCATCTTCAGATGACTATTCTTCAGTTATTGGCCATAACCCTGAGTAGGGCTGAGCACCTTGAACTTTTGCAGTTTACTGAAAGCTGAAGCACATCAAGTAATCATGACTCCAGGATCTGTTTGCAGGAAAAGAGTCTGTTCTGGTTAGACAACATGTTTTCTCTAGACTTGCCTGCACAAGGACCTGGCCAGTATTGCTTGCAAGAATGTCAGAAGTATGGAAATAAACTCAATTCTAACATTTTCCACATTTAACGATTGAAATACTTACATTGAAATACTTAAAGTAATGTTTACATATGGCTCAAGAAAGACAAAACAATTGCTACATATAAAAAGTCTTGTTTCTCAGGACTCCACACTGTAAAAGATGTGTGACCAAGCCATGTGTTGTGGGTCAGACAAGATCGATCCTCACATGGAGGTTTACATTCTGCCTCTCTGTTCCAGAACTTGCATCCTGCCCATAGACTGGGCTAAGCCACTGGGAAACAGTTACAAATGAAGCCTGCTAAGGTTTCTCTGTCTATCCAATGGCCAGCATAGGAGGTTCAACTCCTTCCACACCGGTATTCATTCCACCAGCTTACAGTGCAACGCCATCCACCTGCAAAGGCAGGGGCAAGATCTGACCCAAAAGGGACAGCTGCCATGATCTCTCAGTATTTTGGTCTGTTCATGCTCCTCCCTAAGTTTTAACCACAGGGAAGAGGAGTGAGCCTTCCAGCTCTCCAGAAAAGTTTCCTGGGGTAGAAGTTGAAATCTGAGATAGATGGTCTCTTGCTGATGGAAGCTTACAGGTTGAAATGCCACGTGAGCTTTCTCCGTCTCTGACTTTTCCATCTCTTTCTATCTGGTACTATACTTTCTTTCAATACTTACAACAGGGCTGTCAGCCTTTTACTTGTGTGAAGGAGGGACCGTATGTTTCTTTTTACTCCCTTTCTCCATTTACTTATTCCTTTTTCTCAGAGTTGTTACTCAGTTGGGCTGTGAGTTTCTGCTGTTATTTCCTCCTACAGGAACCTGTAGGACTGCAGACTGCAGTGAAATGGTTGAACCCCTCCACCCCCACCAAAAAACCTCCTCGGAGGTATTATTTTTCAAATTTCAAGATTTTTCAGGCAGTTTAGTAATTTCAGACTCAATGACGTACTGATGCTAGACATAAACTAGTGAATCCATCCCTCCTCTTTCAGGTACATAGGTCAGTTCATAGAAATCACTTCCTCAGTTCTTGTTGTTGTTGTTAGAGGATTCTTAAGTTAAAATCTATGACTTTTTTCCAGTGGCTCACAACTCACTCTTTGCATGTGTTTTTAGTCATATGGTGGAGAAGGACCCTGAAAGGCTCTGAAATGTTCCTGAAAGGCCCTCAAGGGCCAGGTGGCCCACCTTCATGAGCGGCTGGGTATCAATTCTGCTGACAGAATCGTAGAATAGTTTGATATATGTGCATGATAGTCTGATATATGTGCATGATAGTCTGATATATGTGCGTGAGCCAGTAAGAGCGTAGACCTCAGCTTGAACTGTAAGAATCACTTGGAGCAGAAATTTGGGTGGCTGGCTCACACGGACCATCCAGCTGCTCTGTGCTGTACTGTCATGTTTATTCCTGTACATAATGTAAAGCTAGTTGAGGAAACATAAGCTGCAACCACTGCAACATAGGTATAAACACAAAAGGTAGCAATCTTCATAAATTTCATATCATTAAAAAAAAAAAAAAATCCACACTCCTCACTCTAACAGGTAAGATTAGATAGCATAGGAGTACCAGCTTCTCTTTAATGTAGCAATAGACAGTGTGTTGGCAACATCATGCTATTAACATTGTTCTAAGTATGTATTGCGAATAAGAACTCTCATAACTCACTGGCAGCATGACTACATTCTGGAATGAGAATGCACATGCAAAATGGAAAAAAGTTGGGTTTTTTAAAGGCACCATTCAAAAATTAAATAATTAAAATACAATAATTATCATAAATACTTCAAATGTGTTCAGTAGAAAACAAACTAGTGGTGTAGCAATACTTTCCTTCACAACAATAGTATGAAAAGTTTAAGTGTTCACTTCAGTATTCCTTAAAATGGTACGTAAATATTTATGTGTCACTTAAGGAAAATCCTGTATAGGGGTGAAATCCAGCAATGATTAAGAAGATGCTTTGTCTTTTTGGGTTTTTTCAAAAGTACAGGAATCCAAAGACACATGGAAGTGACATTTCCTGAGCTGTATGCCCCAGAAAAGAATCCAGCAGGCAAATGTAGAAACCAAACATGAAACTTCTCCCACAGATGAAAGAATGGAAAAATAACAGAACCGTATTAGCATCTTTTGTGGCAGTCAGGGGAAGGGCAAGGAGGTAGGAGAAATGTTCTTCGTGTTGGTTTCACTCAAAACTGATTTTCAGGCACAAGACTGGTGAGATTTGATCTTGTGGAGCTGTGACACTCAGTATGAGTATAATGATGTGTTTCATAATATTAGCAGTTATAATGAGCAAAATGTAGTAAAGTTTAAGTGGCAAATCAAAACCCATATGCCAAAAAGCACACAGTACAGTGGAACACACTTAAGGAAATAGTCTTTACTGGGATAGGAAAATATAATACTTCACAAAAGGGCTGCAGAGAGAAGAACTATACCTGACATAACTAAGGGCATATAAATAATTCCTTAAAATAGTAGTTTTGCTCCTTCATACTTCTTAAGGATTTATTGTGACATTTCTGAAATGGTTTTTTGAACATTTTTTTTAAAAATGTCAAGATATCAACTCACAGTCCCTATTTGGGAAGAGAGTAGTGTTGAAATGTTTTAATATAGCTTAGAACCTTATGACCATTCATAAATTCAAGGAAAGTCATATGAAGTCCAGTATCACTCTGATTAGTAAAGATGGTAAACTGTAGCAGTGTCTAACTTCACTTAATGAATCTGTCTGAACAGTGAAAGAAAGTGTTCAGCCCATCTTCGCAGTCTAGATGAGTCTCTTGATGGTGGCTATGTAAAAGTGGACAGATCCGCTGTATTGAATCAATACCTTGTACTGACACATACATTGATAAGACAGGCAATGGGGCAACAGGGCTGGGGTTTTTGTCTTGCACTTTTATTAAGAGTTTGAATAAAAACTCTTGTATATATCTGGCAATATTGAAATAACTTCGAGTTTTATTTAAGCAGGAAAATTTCCAAAGGAAGTGTCATATAGTAGTCAGAATGCAGGAGCCAACATACTTAAATTCTGTTCTTGTGTTGAGGACACCTGACACAGGCCAACCTTTCCTGATTTTTAAAGAAGTTGCCAACACATAATACAACTCCAGAGGAATCCAGTAGAGCTTTCTTATTTCTTGCTGCCTGCTCATTTCACACTGTTTTGGAAACACATAGCCTCCTCCTTCTTATGCAGCTGTTGCGGGGCAGTCTGCTCCTGACTTTTGCCTTGAGCTTTGGTTCATCTGTACAGTGGTAATGAAATAAGGTAATCAAAGAGTAACTAATATTTATGGAGTACTCCAAAATGCTTTGTATGAAAGTTGCAAAGACCCTTTGACATAAGTAAAACAAGATTTTCATGGAGAAAATTTTGGCAGTAGTGCACAGGCAGCTGATGACAACATCTTTACTTTGTCTGAGCTGAAGTACTTAATGAAAAACTTCCAGTGAAATTCGGGTAACACTTCATGATACCTTCCAAACTACCCTCATTGTTCAATTGAGGAAAATCGTGATCCTCTGACCAGAAACTCAGGTCATCTACAAATGAACGAAGAACATTGGAAAGTGAACCTAATCCAGATACAGTATCTGAATTGTAGCAGTATAGCTGAGCATACAGTGAAGCTGTATTCTGTTTTAGGTAGTCCTGCAAGGAGCAAGGAGTTGCATTCCATGATCCTTATAGGTCCCTTCCAACTTGAGATATTCTATGATCCTATGTTTCTATGAAGCTGGAATGGTAAAAAACTTCACAAATTCTCAAACACTAAGAAAAGACAATTGTTTTGAAGATGGATGGATATTTTCATTTGCCTTAATTTTATAATAGCCTAGGTCCTCCTAAAAGGAGATGCCTAATTCAGTAGCCCTCTCACTTAATGCGGAGCTGAAATGAAGCCCCTGGGCCCACAGGCAGTGTTGTGGATAAAGGTCACAGGTGCGGGTGGTAGGGCCACCAGGCCCATTAGTGCCCTCAGGGTCCTCACAAAAACCATATCTTATTCAGACTCATAATATTAATTTCACTATAAAAATTATTAAAGGACCAAACAGAAAGAAAAAGAAACAGAGATTTCCTCAACATTACCACTGTTGCACAGAGTCACCCAAGGTTTCTGAAATCCAGACAGATTCAGATTTGGATGGCCTCCACAACCAAGCAGTTGCTCACTTGTTTTCTATGGCCAAACTGTTTCTACAAACCTTTAATGAACTTTGCTTTTTCTGCTGCGGAACGTCCGCTAACATTTTTCAGGCACTGTTTATAGAATCCTTTAAAGGTCAAGTGTGATTCTGCTGAATTGCCTCGTGTCATCATGTGATATTGATCACAGAATATTAACTCTTTAATTTTGGTTAGTTTCTTTTGTATGAATGCAAGGGGCATGAGAGTACTGAAGGAACTATTTTCTTGTTTTCTCTCTAAGGGAGGTTTCCTTTGGTAGGTATATTGGATGGAAAATTCCGGGAGGAAAACCCTGTGCAAGACCCCACCTCTGTTAGACTCCAGCAGGCAGCAACCTAGTACTATATTGTCTTCGTTAGCTTCCCTGGTTCCTGGTAACTGGCTCACTGTTTTACATTTTGGCACACAACTACAGACTGGAACATTTCTTTGAGATAACCCTTGCACCAGAGTTGAAGGCCAGTCTCTGTATTCCGGGCAGAGGTCTAAACAGTCCAGTAATTCCTTGAAGTACTGAAACACCCATTTGGTATGACTTTAGGTATTGGTTCACATAAACATGATAACTCAGTTTACAAGGGAAAATGTATCTCTCTGAAATCAGAGGTCTGTTATGACATCACCCAGATACTCTGACCCACTTCCTATTCCAGCAACCCAACTCAAAAGGTCATTAGCTAATCAAACTTGAATCTTACTTCAAAACTCAGAACTATTTCACAACAGAATTTGATTAGAGAAGAAATGGAATTGCTTACAATCTCTTTTTTTTCTTTTTAAACTTCATGACAAGTGAATCTACATATTTCATGACCACTGATGTTAGATAGTGTACACAAAAGATTTTCAGATTTTTTTTCTAGGTATTTTACAGCCGAAATCTAAAACCTCTTAGGGAATTAATCCTGTCAAATCCAAAGTACTGACTCATTCTCTAACACAAAATGAATAACAATTTATTGTGGACCTGATCTAGATCCAAACACCATCTCATCAGGACAACTCCAGTTTGTACTTCAACAACATTACTGTATGGTCTGTTACATATTGAAAAAAAAATGAAATCAGAAAGGATCAAGTCTTTCAGAAAAATAAACAAATTAAGAGTATGGTAAGAGCATGTGATAGCTGGTAATATCTTCGCTGCTTACTCATAACACAGAATATGAAAAGCACTGTAAGGAATATGACAGAAATGTTAGTAAAGCACAAGTAACATTTATAAACAGACAGATTTTCTTTTTCTTTCAGAGGACTTTCTTTGAAGGCATGTTGGCTTCCATTTTTTTATGAATATAAACTGGGGTAACTATATGGACCTCCATATAGCAAGTTTACACTAACAGATAAATTCATCCATTGTCTGGATTTCTACCATAAAACAAACAAAATTGTCATGAAAAGAACACAAATCAGGTCCCTAATGTGAGTTATTACTTCTGGGCTAAAATTTTAAGACTCTTCTACTGGAAAGATTAGGAGTACTTCTACACATGCCAGAAACTTCTTGCGTAACTGTAGTCTGTATTGTGGGCCAGAGGCTTTTCTCTTAGATGAAATCAATGCAGAACTGGATTGATGAAGAGTCAAAGTCAAGAAGTGGAAGGTACTGAAAGCACATGATAGTTTCCACCAGTACATTTCCCCAGTTCCTCGGAAACAAAAGATCTTCAGCCCTGTCAAACAATCAGCTACAGTAACAGAATTCTGTCAGCAGAGGGGACACCAGGAGCTCAGTTCCTGCAGACACTGAAATGGCGGCTAGCCCCAGGAAACAGCCTAGAAGGAAGGGAATTGCCTCAATCATATAGGCATGAACAGCTTAAACTTTGAATACCTGGCATTTCAATGAGCTGGCTAATGTCATAATTGCAGGAAAAAAAAAAAAAAGAGAAAAAAAAAAACAAAAAACCAACATAATGCACACATCAGCAGGACAAAAGGGAATTGTCATGAGCAGCAGATAGCAAAGTTTGCAACTGTTTGAAAAACGCTGTCCAAGGCAAGGAACTAGCAACGTTATTAGTATGACAGGAGTTGCAACAAAGCTTGTTTATGTTAAAAGCAAATCAAGTTAGCACAACTGTTGTAAAACCATATACAGACTGTTACCATGGATCTTTAGATATCATTCTTAGGGCATCCTTTACTGCATTTTTCCATTGTGATGAGATCTCCTCAGCTGCTGTTTTAATGGGGTTAAGGTTAAGCTTGCTTTCATCACTGATCTATAATTAGGATGGCTGTTATTCTATGGTTTCTGTAGAGCCATATGGTTATCTAATGCTAACAAGACCTGCAGTGCTTCAGATTCTGTATATTGCTTCCTGTCTGGCTTCTGGTTTACTCATTTTCTGCAGCATTTCTTGGGTTGTCTATATAAGGAAGGAAAAGGAAATCAAAGTCTGTGTTTATTGTGCTTCCTGGAGATTAATATTCCCCTGTGAATAGGTTTGAAAAGATTTCAGCCATGCTTGTCTTGTTTTTTCTGCAAAAGAATATACCCTAAGAGCTACAAGGAAAACTGTTCAAACTTGCTTCTGTGTATTTGTCAGAACGCTATTTGTTTTATTTTACTGAGTTGCACCAAGGGAGTACCAGTTAACATTCCTCAACTGATACTGCCACTGCAACAGCAGAGCTATTTTTTCTTCTTTTATTTCCCAATATTTTTTGTTTGTTTGTTTGTTTCTAGTACTATCCAGAAGGAGTTAGGCATCACAAAGGTCTAAAAAGGAAAGATACTTCCTATATCCAAAGGTGACAAGACAAACAAGAGGTAAGACAGGAGGTAAAGAGTGGTCAAGGAGGTGGTAGGCCCCATCATGGTCATTCAGTGTTTAGTAACAAAGTAGTTTGGCTTTTGGAGAAAGGAACCTCACCACATATTTTGACATTCTGTTCTCTGCCAAGGTTGGCAAAGCCTTGCACTGAGAGAACACAGAGTTTCATACAGGGCTTTCTTCCCCCCCAAAAAATACACAACTGTAGACATTTTATAATAAATTCTCTGTTTCTTAGAAATGAGCTTTTCTCATTTTGCTCTAATACTGTTTTACTTCCTGTTTCCTTTGGGTCCAGTTTTTATTGTTTCAGTGCAGCAGTTTCAGTGCCAATGTCAACATATAGACAGGAGCATTTCCAGTTTTATGACAGGTCTGACAGTCACGCTTCCAGTGCTTCTAGCTGGAAGCTGCACCAGTAGTCCAACCCAGATGTTTTTGCAATGAAAGCATTGATTGAAGAAAGAAAACAGACATCTTGGACATTAACGGGAGCCTGGAAAGCAAACACCTCACATGAGAAATAACCCAGAAAACGACACCATTACAGGACACAAACTGATTCATGGTACCTCAGAGGAGGACAAACTGGCACTAATCATGCATAAGGTTAAACCATTCTGAATTTGGTAGCCATCTAAAATTGTGCAATGATGTTGAAGATTGGGTGGAATATAAAAACAGAAAGGGAAACAGGGCAATCTTATGTAGAAATTACCACAGCTAGAAAACCTGTTGTAACACATTAGACTGGATGCACAGCTGCGTAAGTAGCTGTCAATATCCCCATATAGATCTCATCAAGACCTCATTTCACTGACTACAATAAATAAGCTTCTGATTCATCACGAAAAGGAGAAATTTACAGGAAAGCATTAAAAAAAGTTCTGTTTACCAGCTTTTTGCCTATTCTTTATACGTTCAGAGAATTTTCAAAGGAGAGTAACAGAATAGTTCCCACTACACTTCAGTGAACTATGACTTTGTACAGTCTCTTTCAAAAAAATCCCCCTTACAGCACAGAAGATACTCAGCTTCTTTGTTCCTGTTGTCCATATTTCTTGTATTTTTAGGAAGACTGATTAGAATAAGCATACAGGTGTGCAATCATTGTGCTGTACAGTACAGAGCTTCCCTCCATCACCACTCTTCCGAGTGTATTGATTTAGATATCAATTTTAGGTACTCCACCTCCTACCCCACAGTGCAGTAACAAATAATACATTTATCCTTGCAAGTAGAGCAGTATTACTCTTTCAATTTTACAAATGGAGAACTCAGAAACAGAGGGATTAAGGTACATATCCACAGCACAAGCTGAGATGCCTGGCTGTTGGCACTGCATTCTTCAAGGCTTTAAGAGTTATCCAAGACCACACAGGAAGTCTTTCAGGGCAGAAAGAAACTGAACTTGATCTTCTGAAATCCAGAGTACAATTTTTACCTTTCATCCATCTTCCATCTTAAGCCCCAACTTTGGGCTCAGAAGTTTTAACGGTTATGTTAAGAGCTGCAAAGCAGAGTAACACCTAATCCTCCATGTCACAAACGGGACTTTCTCCACAAGACTACAGGAGATGGTATGTGAGAATTGTTTTGCCTGTAGAAAATACCAGGAAGGCTGGATTTCATCTCCCTACGTTTCATTTAGAGAGACCATGTAACAGATTGTCCAGCAAAAACATATTTTTAACATGAAAAATCAAAAAGATAACATCCTAAAAATCAGTGTTTCCACATCAAAACACAGTAAGTTAAAATTAGATACCATTCTGTAGTGAACCAGTGTTCTACCTCCTTATACAAGTTGAGTAGTTGAGAATATCAAGATTGTTGATAACAAGGCCAATGAACAATAAGTAATCAAATGCTTGAACATATTAACAAACAAGAATATAATGGAGCACATTTAGCAATAACCTGACAAGTATACCACCCAACAGCATTTGCACTGTGAAACAAGGAAAAATTCACAGTTTGAGTGGGCCTCTAACCCCTAATCAGCCTGTTGCTTGAGTAGCAGACCCCTTCACTGGCGATTAGAATGATGTAAATTATAGTATTGCTGCCACTAAATTTACCCTTACTTTAATTTGAAAAGAACAAGTTTTACTGTTTCTAAAAAGCTATTAAAAATCCTGCAAATTATTGAGCGCCATCTACTGTTTCATTAACTCTTAGTAATGGAGTTGCATACTTGTATCCAGATTTTATTCAGCAACTAAAGCAGAAATTCATATTTGGGGATCTATTTAAAAACTGCATTGTATTTTCTACAAAAATAATTGCTCATTTTTTTAAGCATAGAATGAGTTTTGCAAGTATTAAAAAGTAAAGCCATTAATTAGATAAAAATAATTAACACTTAAGTTTAGCATCAGAGTCAGTCTTTTCTTTATCCCAAATATTTTAGTAAGGAGATAATATAGATATAGTATAGGAGATAATAAGGAGATAATATCCTTAATCCTTTTCATATCACTAAATAAATTGAAATATTGGTTACCAGCTACACTTGGAGAAAAAAGAAACAAAACAAAGCAAACAAAACCCCAAACCACAACAAACAAACCAACCCACCAGATGTTAAGCTGATAATGTTTGTATTCAAATGATTATGAATATCCAGGGATTTTTATTTTTTTTTAAAGAGAAAATAGCTTAGTTACCTAGGCATAGTGTGACATCAAATGTAGCTCAGGTAGGCTCCTACCTTCCTGAATAACTAATTTACAAGTAGTTATTCTTCCAGTTGTAGTGAATTTGCATAATGAAAGAGATTGTGCAAATGTCAAGACTGATGAACTATATAGACCAATTGTCCATGCTCTCTTGCATCTGTAGTTTCCTTTTTTGCATTCATGTTTGCAAATTGTTTGTAGAATTGCTGTCTCTACTTATGAAGTGAGGAGGAACACAGGAGGAAAATAAATTAAATAAAACAAATGCCACTAGGCTTACTGGACATTCAGGTTGTCATTTGCTTGCCTATTTTAACAGCTCAGTATCACTTTGATGATCTACATAGTCAGAAAACAATCTCTGGTGGTCAGCATTCACTGATCTGCACTCTTTGGCCTACTAGTGAATAAATCCTTGGAAATTATGTGTTAAAACCCAAGAAATTAAAAGTGATACTGTAGCCTAGAAATATCACATGCTTTCACTGCTTTTCATCTCTCAGTTCGGGGCAGGTGTCATCTCCTGCCCTAAAGCTGTGACATTTACTCAGAGCTAATAGTCTTAGCTCTGAGTCAATAAAGAGAACTGGGCACTTCTAAAAGCCAGTCTACCTCATACTAAGAAAGGTGGTAAAAAGACACCAAATTTTGTGTATTTTTTTTAATTGTGTAAATTCACAAACACTATATTCAAATACCTTTGGATATATTTAAGAACATAGGTGGGCCATTAGCCACAACTGTCATCCTTCTAGGCAATTCTCCTTTGAACAGACTGTCAACGAAAAGGCATGTTGTCTCAAGCTCCAGTGCTCTATCACTTAGAGCCAACGGGGCAAGGAGCAACAACTGATATGACAAAATATCTAGCTCCCCTGTCCAGCTGTAAGGTTGAGCATGGGTCTTGGAAATGGTGAAATGCATCATCAGAGCAATGGTCTCAGGCTCCCATGGAGAGCTCTTCTGAACAGAGTCGGCCTCTTCCTGTTCTAGACTTCAGTTGTTCTGAGACAGCTTAGGTGTCTTTAGATGGCACCATATTGCAAAGTGTAGACAGCCTGAGATAAATACACTGACATGAAGGGGACTCAGGAGAAGACTGAAAGGAAAGAAGTTAAAGGAAAGAAGTTAAAACTGGTGTCTGACTCCTTAGTTCTTTCCACACATTCTCACCCAGGAACTTTCTCCACAGCAGTTTTGCAGGGAAGAGTCTGCATACACCCATACTCTACAAGGGAGCGCAGTGTGGGTATGGTAAGACCTGCAAAGGTCACACAGGTGATACAGCAGTGGCAGTGGGGCATGGCTGAGAGGCAGTCTTTGTCAGCTCAAAGCCTGCTAACCTATACAGGTTAACAGCACTACTTAACAACTGGTGGTGGTGCTAGTTTATATCCATCTATCTGCATCATGGTCCATTCATTGCACATGATGGCCACTCGGTCTTGCAGACTCATAGCATCCCAGTCAGTCCCTCACTTTTGAGAAGCTCTAGATGGGAAGTGCAGAGGATTACCAGACTGTCACGTTCTGAGAAGGGAAATAGCAGAGTTTCTGTTACCCTGTAATCTCTAACACTTCATTTCAAGGCATAACACAATTGCCAATATTCAAGCTGAGCTTTCAACTGTAACTGTGAATTTGGACTTCAAGCTGCGTAATTTTTCAACCATCACTTTGCATGAATACAAGTGTTATGTATGAAATAGAAAGCACACTGAATGCAGTATTACCGTCCCCAAGCCTTAAGTGTTCATTAGTCAGACCTCCCATGAGCTATGACTAATCTAGAAACTGTTTTTTTCTTTTATACATACAAGTAATTTGGTTTTTCCATCTACCTTTTGAATTATCAGGAGATCAATCAGGACACAGCATGTTCCTGCCTTTGGCTTTTGCACTGGGCAGAAAATTCCCATAGGGGTTCTACACTGGCTGAGATCCCAGACAGCTGGGACCTGAGAGGCTCCAAAGACTCGGTAAGGGTAATATGAACTTCCATTCTGACCTCCTGATCTTTCAGCTTTGCCTAGCCAGATGGCTTAGATGTGGACAGGTAAGAAAAGAGGTCCTTAACAGCTGGGAGCTATTATAATTCCAGGGCATCACAAGACATAATGATGGCTACTGGCCAGTAATGCTTCGGGCTGTGAAAGGTAAGACTAACGGGGGTGTAGGAGGAAGGCCACTACAACTCCTGAACTCTACATGGACATCTTCATAGTCTTGGCAGTTGCCACGTGAAGAATGAACCACAGTAGGATCTGGAGAACAATTTCAAATTCCAAAACCTCAGTGGAGGCTATCTGACTCTTCAAACCAGCCTACTGATTTCCTGCATTAGCCTATCCAATTAAAAGTATCAAGCTTGCTACTGTCACCACTTGAAATTGTTTGGAAGTTTAAGAGACTACAGATGATAGATTTCCCTAGAAATCCACAAAAAGCAGAACGTTTTTTGCGAGAGATATTGAAGACATCAGAGAATCCTGCTCTGAATTGAGACGTTTTGATAGAAGAAACAAATGACTGTATTCTCTACCCAACTCATTCACATGCACCAGATATTTCTCAGATTGGAGGTAGCATTCCAAAACCAAGAACATGTCAAAGAGAAGACATGTAGCCTTTCTCCATACATCTGGATGGAAAATAAAAGCTGTTCCCATACTACTGGGCAACCCCTACTCTTCAGGTTTATGCTGAATAGCTTTTACTTATGAGGGAATTTACTACCACTAATAATGTTAGCACACAGTCAAATACATAATTATACAATCTCCCTTTGTGGACATGCTTAGTTTAAAATAAGAATGCTTTTTCCTATTTGAACTCCTGGAAACACAGTGTAAGAGAAACCTCAAACCAGTACTTTATACTGATACAGAGCCCAACTGTTTCACTACGTAACAAATTTCCATTTAGGTAAAGATTCAATCCTAGGGATAGTCCAAACAATAGAGACAATGTTTTACTGAATACAGATACCTCAAAAGCCAGGCAAATAACACCCGCATTTTGTCCATGATGCTAAATTATTAGATGAACGGTAACACTCTCAAGCCAATGTCCTTGCTCCAAGCAGTGCATTGTTAGACATCTCTCGAACAACCACAGTCATGGAACCATTTGCTAGACAGCACAGTGGCCTGAAATGCAATAGTACCATAGAATTGTAGAATCATAGAATAATTTGGGTTGGAAGGGACCTTTAAAGGTCACCTAGTCCAATCCCCCTGCAATGAGCAGGGACATCTTCCACTAGATCAGGGTGCTCAGAGCCCCGTCCAACCTGACCTTGAACTTCTTCAGGGACGGGTCATCTACCACCTATCTGGGCAACCTGTGCCAGCATTTCACCATCCTCAGCATAAAAAATGTCTTCCTTATACCTAGTCTGAATCTTCCCTCTTTTAGTTTAAAACCATTACCCCTTGTCCTATCACAACAGGCCCAGATAAAAAGTTTGTTCTTATCATTATAAGCCCCCTCTAAGCACTGAGAGGCCACTGCATTTCTTACATGGGTAGCTTATCCAGTTAACCTGAAGTAGTTTCCTGCTAGCATTTATTCTCTGCCCCTCCAGTCTATAAATCAGACTTCTGTCCCTTGCTATATTCATGCTGTCATCCCTCTTTCTCACGTCCTAGGTTCTCACCTAATCCCTCTAACTTTGCCTGACACAAGGAAGGGGTTCAAAAAGGAAGTATAAATAAAAATTCTATAAAACCTCCATGGATATTTAATTGTTTCACTAACAGCAGAGTTAAAACCTTATTATGACAAAGTATAGCCAGAGTGTTCACACTAATGGTAGTACAAGTATTGGGGGACAATCACGGTTTGGGGGTTTTTAAGAAAATGGTTTATCCAAAATGTCAAATCGATTGCAACAATGTGACTTTGTCACCAGTACATTTTATTAATGCAAGAAGTTTAAACTGAAATATCAGACTTTAAGATACTCAAAATTTGAAAGTTCTACTCTGAAGTTTTTTGAATTTACAACCTTGGTTGATGATGAAGTCAAATGTACTGTAATATATTTTACCCTGAATTTTAGTCTCAATTCTAAGTCAACTTTTCAATTTGTACCTTCCCTTCCTGTCTCTCAGATTCTCCCTGGAAGCTTATAGAAATAAAACATTTAAAGATCAGAGGTCATCTTCTTCCATATCTTCTATGTGAAGAACACACACCCACACAATTTCAATAGTAGGGATGTTATTTAAATAAAGCTTTCTCCAGAAGTTAAGGGTAAATGGATATAAATGTAAATAATGTTTACTGATACAAACTTGAACAATGGACTAAGGAAATAACCTTGAAAGCATAAACAACCATAGAAAAAATTGCTATGGTGAGCATTTGTTCCCGGTGACAAGCTTTAATACCAGTTAGGTATATTCATATTCAGCTAGGCACCTTATATATTTTCTCTGATTTCTATTATGACTTTCTCCCCTAGTTCATGTTTTGTTTCATGGTCTCTTTGATTTCCATCTTTTCCACTGTGACAAAAGAACTTTGACATTACTGTATTATTTTGCAGCTAATATGTTAATCCATGGTGCCTTTATTTGCATAGGTTTAGTCAAATCCAAGAATGACAACAAAGCAGCAGGAGGCTTAAGACATTAAAAATTGGCACACAGAGGATCCCCTTAGTATGAAACCAGCTTCCTGGCTAGGAACAAAACAATTGATAGATTATTTTTTTGTTTTCTGTCAGAATTGTTTTTCTCATTCAAGGTAATGTTTCTTCCATAAGGATTTCAATTCCAGTACATTCTTGGTGGAGCTATCCAACTTCTATATGGCAGAGACAGAGAAAGTATTAAGGAAGCATTTGCAAAATGTTATAGTTACAGGGCAAAATGCTTCCACCACTAGAATGAATTGCCTTAAGTGCTGTTCAGTTTTAGTTGATGAAACTGCAGCTTTTGAAAAGACATTAAATATTCTTAGGAATATCGTTTTGTGTGCTGCCACAAAGAAATACCCAAAGTGTTGAAGTATGTCCCAATATTTGAGCTGCATGTAGAAATGACATCTGTTAATATACTAAATTGTAGGGTTTGCTGTTGTTTAAACATCTCCCTTCTAAATTAGTTAAAGATATAATGTCTATTCCAAAACGCCTTAAAATGTTGTGTGTTCTATACACATGTCCATACCTGCACATACAAAAGCACACACAAAATCAGATAATATAGTCAAGCTACCATTAGCCATAAATAATATTTTTTCACTTCCTATCACAAAACTTAAGCCTAGTCATTAAACACATGAAATAATTCAGGCAAAATCTACAAAGTAATCCAAAGCACGCCTGCCGACACGCTATTTTCTCATAACAGAAATCTTGGATGGCACTTTAGGTTTAATATTTTATGTAAGAGATGCTAGAAAGAAAAAAAGGAGAAAAAATGTTTCCCCTCTTATTAGGGATATCTCACTCATTCATGCAGACTTTTCTGCTTACAAAACAGAAACAAAATATTCTGTGAGTGCGTTGCCCTCTTGCATCATGCAGTCAGCCATGGACCAGCGCTTTCCCAGGCTGGACTGATGGCTCAGAGGACAGTCGCACAGAAGAACATGACCGACTGGGACGGCTTTGCCCAACTTTGTCGCCACAGTAAAAGATGCTCAGAAACTGCCACTCTAGGGTCGGGTAAAACTGCGGTCCCACCAGGACCTGAGCTAATCACTCCCCAGAGAAGGCACATTTCCCTTCCCCAAGCCCTGTGTGTCCGCCCGGCATGACCCAGCCTGCAGCTCAGGTGCGAGGAGACCCCCGGGACAGCTCCATCCTTCCTGTGGCAGCCCTGCTGTATTGCTAGGGTCACCTCTCAGACAGCTGCCATCGTGTTCGGGAGGGATCCCACCCCTGACCTCAAGCACACTCCAAGGGGACTCACCGCATGGCCTCGGTCATGCCGGGATGGGCCTGGTGCTGCTGGGGGACCCTAGATGTGCAGGTACTCCTAGTGAGGTGGCTGAGGAAAGGGAAACAAACACGTTTAGCCGACAGCTGAATCACAAGCATTTAAAAACTAAAACATGTTGTGCATGCCTAAAGGCTGCATCAGTCAGTTTCTAGACCTAAGCCAACACAGTTTAAATTAGAACCTGAAGAAACCCCCAAAAGTACCCTCGAGAAGGCGAGGGAGCAGCAATGGCTGGAGGCTCCTCACAGGGAGGAGCTGGGAGCTGTCAGGTGCTCCCTCTCCAGGGCCCATCCCACCGCAGCGGGAGGGAGCTGGGCAGGCAGGAGACCATGGCTGGGCCATCAGGTAACTCCATGGCGATGACTGGGCCAAGGCCCAGCTGGGACATGGGCCCACAGGTGTGCTCAGCTCAGCAGAGCCCACAGCCAGGCCCCGGCTGTGGGGAGCTGGAGCCCAGCCCTGCTGCCATGTCACCGGGGCAGGGGCTGATGGCCCTGGGGAGAGGTGAAATGGGGTCCTGGGCCCTGGGAAGGGTGGAGGAGCCCCGGGGGGATGACAGGGATAGTCAGGAATGGCAGAGAAATGCTAAGACCGGGCACATACTCAAACATTTCTTCAAAGACGTGCCAGTTTCTGAAATCTGGGACAACAGGTATGAACACAGGCCATGTCAGTATTTTGAAACATACTAAACTAAATCTTTCTCTCTAAGTAACACCTTGCTTTCCCTCTCCTGTCACGGTACACCTCTGGAGAGCAATACCTCCCCTCAGCAGGGTCACAAGATAGCTTTAATCAATAGCAAGTAACAAATGGCTGAGTGATTTAATTCCAGGTGCTGTTGTTGATCAGGCTGATGCCAAAAAGATGTTTTTTTCAGAGGTTACAATGATTCAAAGGTTAGAAATGTATTTGCATTTATAATGAAACAAGTACACTGCAAGGAACACATTTATGCTGAAATTTGTCTGATTGTGATACCAGTTGTTTCTCCATTCAGATCTTTGTGACCGACAGCAAATTTTGAGGGGTGCAAAAACTGCTGTCTTTGTTTATTTGCATTTCAAATTTTATATTTCGTTTAAAAGTGGCACAACAGGACAGCAAGGAAGAAACTACTCTGTTTACTTCATCCCAGGTCAGATAGACCCTCTAGAAAGGGTCTACCCCACAAGCAACTAAGCATGCTAAGATGAGAGAAACTTCCCTGTTAGCAGATAGAAAAAGGCTGAGGGCAAGACTAGTAGTTTCTCTGAGGGGAACAGGGGACTTGTTTGCAAGCAGAGCAAACCCAGAGTCAAGAAAAAACAAAAAGAAGGAAACTTTCCCAGGGTCCCAGACAGGGCTGTATATAGTTTGCTGCAACCAAGGAAGTCAGAGAAAGTTGTTGAACTGCAAAGTCAGACCAGAGGGGAAAAAAATACACTCTACCAGGAGTAAGCAGAGCAGAGCAGAGAAAGGATTTGTTTTCAAAACTTTTGTTTTAAACTTTTCCACTCAACAGATGCAATCTGTCTTTAGTGTAAGACATTTCACCATCGAAGTTCAGATGCCTGTGTTTCGTATCTTTTGATATACTTGCTTTAAGCTAAAGCTGGAACAGACTTCTGGCTATGGTTGAAGTCCTACACCAGGATACTGGACAACTGAATATTCAGCAAGCAAGACAAATATAATCTGTCTTCTAACAGATGAACTTTGCTGAGTGTATATACAGACAGGGAAAACTAAGCCGTGACGCATCGTCTTGCTAACAGAATCTCACCAGTCTGTGTCCTGAGAGTCTTGGGTTCTTCAGAGGCCATGAAGAATCAGTTTCTTTAAGTCCAAATTGTTAAGATGTTCAAAGCTATACCTGGAGTTTTTTTCTTGTCATCTTTTGTATTTTTGGCTGTTCTGTATACAAATCTGGCATTACCTCCACTGACATCACTTGTCATGCTCTAGCTGCAACTTCCATATACTACAGTCTTTATGCACTTGCACCTCTGAATTAAGATGTGTGCATTTATTTCAAAATTTCACCTTACGGTATATAAAAAAATGCACTTATTGGAGATTCTAAAAAAAAACAAAACTCACCAAATAAAATGGGTAAATCAAATCATATATATGTGGTGTTTTTTAACTAATTTCACATGTGCTGCTTAAGTCCAAGACTTTTATGGTTTTGCTAGTAGGTGCAACTGACTACTTCAGATTCCACTTCTTGACTCCATAAAAGTCATCTGTGGCAAAACTTATTTTAGGGAGCCAAAATTATGCACTTGCATAGAGAATAAAAAAGTTAACCCACTAAGTATATCTTAGAACTTACTGGGCTATAATCCAAATAGCAATTACAAGATGACAAATGTGACTATAGGCGTGGCTAAAATTCAAAATAAGTGATGAGATTTTGAACACCATGATTCCCTTGGATCCCTAACACTTCTAAAAGATGCAAAATGATGTAGCTACTACATTTCTAAGTGAATAGAGTAATTTTTATTCAGAACTAGTTCAACAAGTGATTCATCAAAAATAGAAATCCTCTGAAAGCTTAAACATTGACTGGCCTATGAATCTGTTTGAATTAAAGTATTTAAAGAATTTCATTCCGTGTCGTAGAACAAGATTAAGTAAAAGAGTTTGCCATTTTCAGGCACTTTAATAATACTGCTTACTGCTTATCTATTATTTTTGTTCACATAGCACCTGTAGATGAGGTTGTACTCAAAACAATTAAAATAGACTGGAATAGCATACTGAAACTCTCTGTTAATAAAGAATTATTAATTTCTTCCCCAGCAAATGTCTGACAAAGTAGAGCAAAATATAAAACAACCCAACTTACTGAAGAGTTCCTCTGCAAAGGGGCTTCAGTCAGGTTTCATTTATTTTTCTAGCCATGTTTCTTCTCATCTGAAAGCTGAAAATGTTCCCAATTCTGCAGCTGCAGTCACAATGGTAAATACTTTTGTATAGAAGGACTCGTTCTGCTCATCTCTAAGTGATGCATAGCACATATGTAATTTAATTCTCTTTGGTGGATTGTTAAATGATGAGATTGAACTCAAGAAGTGTAGTCACAGAGGCACAAGCTTCATTTGCCTAATAAAAAAGTGCATGTCTTTTATTTGTATCTTTGCAGTTTCCCAGCAGACGATCTATCAACTGTCCCTGTCCTCACTCAGAGATTCATGTCTGTTAGCCAGACTATGGCAGGCTGAGATTCTTACATGCTCTAGTCACAGTCTTCAAGGCTACCTACAGATGCAGACTCTGCAGGAAAAATGCTAAGAAGAATCTGACCCTCCTCTTTATCTGTGGACCCAACTACTCTTGGACTGCCTAAAGAGCGGGAATTCAAATGGTCCCTGGTGGCACCATGACTTCTCTGACTCCCTGCTCCCATACAGCAGTTACAGGAACCAGAGAAAACTTGAAGCTTATCTTCATTACACAATCTGAGATGAGAGGGATGTTACACTGTCCTTCTTTTGTCCAACACCAGGGCTACTTTACAGACATATTGCATTGGCAAAATACTAGCAGCACAGACATAAGCTCTATCTGCCAAACCACATGCTTTAATCCATATGGCTTATTCTAGCCACAGAGAAGAGAAACAAGCTATGCAGAACCAGCATGGATACAGCCAAAGTATGGATAAGAAAAATTTGCCAGACGTGCAATAATCACAGCATTACAAAAATCAGAAAATACACACTCTACAGCAGGAGATGTTAGTGGGGAATTGTAGACCTTTTAAACCCTTTGCTAAGTCTGCACAAATAACAAGTCAAATTTTGCCACAGATTTTAACAAAGGGCTTTTTATGCCTAAAACATGTCAGTTAGGTGCCACCCTCCCTCTGTAGCTGTGTTAGCAGAGATCTGTAAAAAACTGAATGCTTATTATGCAAAACTCCTAGAATAATGCAAAACTCCTTCAATAAAGACCTTTAGCCAAAACATGGCTCATACTGTTTCCAGTGTTCCTATTCTCCCTCATGAATTATTTCAGAGATTTAAACTCTTGGATTTTATCATGTACTTTATGAAATTCATTGCTTTTACTCCATGTTCAGTGCTGGATTCCCTCAAATGTCATATCTTCCAAGGCAAAATATGAACACCTGAAACCTAATGGCTATGCAATCTGAGAGTTAATTTACTAGGGATGTGTAAGTGAATTCTTTTTTCTCCTCCTTTTTTTCTTAAAAAAAGTGAACATATCTATAAGAGAAGAAATGTAATGAATTTCATTTTAGAGAACAACATTACTGAAAGTATCTTTTCAATGAAATAAAATTACATCATTACAAATTATTAAATTAGTTGAACTTTCAAAAGTAATCTTTCATTTCAAATGGTAAAAGTCAAGTGCTTCAAAAGCATTCCCTCATCTTCTCCTGCTTCTTATTAGGAAAGGATGCTAAATGTGAGGAGCAAAGGACAAGAACTTAAAAAGATAAAACTGCAGGAGATGACCTGATCATTTAAGGTTAGTCCTTAAAAAGAAAACCTCAACTTAAATTTCTCATTCAAAATGCAGAAAGGAAATGTCATTAAAGTGTATGATTGCACCCTCCCCCAAACATTTGAGTCAATTTATGCAATTTGTCCTTTGAGAGTTTTCATAGAAAAAGAAAGGAAAAAAAAACCAACTACTTTTTTTTTATTATTCAAACAGCTATACAACCGTAGGAAACAGTGTCTTCAATCTGAACAAATATTACATCTCCCTTAGTGATGATACGTGAGGACAGGATGCAGCCTGCCTTCCAGATCACTAGGTGAGCTGATCAAGAGCACCGTTTTTTTCCTTTGGTATCCCTGCTGCTTTCTTTCTGCCCCATTCCCTGAAAATATAACTGGTGTAATAAGAGCCCTTAGAAATGATCAGTTCTCTGAGCAGCAGGAGCAGCCCCTATAGGACCCCTTAGCCTTCTGGATGAATGGCTTTAAGCCCAGTTTCAAAAACCCAAGGTGTTAACATAAGCCAAACTTTCAGGATTTTGCAGTTCATCCAGCACTCCTATGGCCTCATTAAACACTGTTCCCAAGTCCAAAAAGACATTCTTCCTTAACAAACAAACAAAAAAACCCAAAACCCTAACAAAACAAACCAAAAATCAACCACTGCCGAATCTTAAGCATCACATCAGTTCCTGCCAATGAATCTTTTTCAAGAGAAGATGGTATTTGCCCTCTTGCATAGTCTGTTTTATCCTAGTAGATTTCGACAGAGATTTGCAGGAAGACTTCTTCAATGAAAGCTCAGCAAATTCAGTAGTCCAAATGGGATATACTTTCCAATTAAGGATTAGCATACTTAACATGAGGTTGTCGATTTCAATTGGCACGACTCAAACTGAAATGTCAACCCACTTGCCATCTGGTTTATATATATCCAGTCTGGAAAGCAGCAGTGAAACAGCTGAAGGACTGCTACCATAGAAACAGTACACATTCAGTAAACCTTACCTAGAGATCTTTTAAATTCTTACACAGTATTGTACCAGTAACCTTGTAGTTTGGGTTTGCTTCTTTGGACAGAGGCAAATTTAGAGAAGATTTAATCTGAAATGCAGCACATTCAGGCAACTACACTCTAGAAAAAAAAAAGAGAATGATTTTTCCAGGGCCTGAAATAAAAGCATTCTAATGAGTCCAGAGGCAAAAAATTAGTACATTAGTCATATATTTTAATTTGTTACAAAGCTTAAAGAGGCCAAGAGAATCTGTTAGACTGTTTTAAAGGGGGAAAGTCAACCTTCATTAAGCACTATTTAATATGCATTCCATTTAAATACAGTACAAGAATAATCTGTGAAAAAGAATTGCCAGTGTTTCTATCAAGAAAAGACTTTTGTGTGTGTTGCAATACATTGCATAGATCATAATGCACTAACCTGGGCCAAAACCTGTCATTAACTCATTTTGCTGAACAGGACTGGCTGGAGCCCCACTATTGACCTATCCACATCGCAATGCCCAGCACCCAGAATGACCAATGCTTTGAAGAGATGTTAAAAATTAAGGGGTATCAAAGAAATTAAGATTGGAAGGTAAGTATTGATATATTTTAGATACTGGGGAATGAGGCAAAGGAGTTGGATGCCTTTCAGATGAGAACACAGGCTTCGTCCAAACTACGTGTTCTGCTGTGCAGTACTGGAACACCGAACATTTGCACAGCCATTCCTACTGACCTACAGTGCCCTCCAGCCCACATGAAGAATTGCTGCAGCTAAAATAAAGCAAGCAATTTTGGTTTTTTGAGAGAGAATTCTGCCCATTGTTACCATAGGTGTCAAATTCTGAGATGACTCAGCATTCATCTTGTGATGACAAAATGTGGAGCTGGGAGGGATAAAAGCAAGGAAATGTACACAAACAGAGGGGGTTCTTCAACCTTGAATCAGAACCTTCCAATCCACTCCTGACCCATTTACAAGCAAAATTCAATTGCCAAAACTCCTATCTCCTAGCACAGTGTTACATGCGGTCACACATTTTCCTGTTTCTTCTATTAGTTATTCATTCCTTCTGTATTTAGGGATCACAGCAGTCTTTCAACAATACATCACTAAGAATCATGTGATGTACTAACGCCAATTCTGTCAAATCATCACTTTTCAGATGGGCTCCATGCTGAAGGGTTGAATGCAAAGCAGGCACTCCTTACTCCCTGGTGTACTGCTTCCTTTCTGGCAATACATTTCTTGTTTCTCTTTTGACTTGATATTATCAACAGTCTGAGAATAATATTCTAAGCTTAGTTTTGGAGGGTTAAAGTTTGATATGAGCTGTATTTGAAAGCCTTAGTGCCTTTAATTCACATCTCATTGATGTCACTTTTTGTGGATTAGTGTGATCAGTACAAGAACTGAATCAGAAATTGTCTTCTTTGGGTCAAGAATTTTACCAGTATATCCAGAAAAAAATGGATGTCAGATGTATGGGAAGAAAAAAAAAAGTTAACATTTACATTTAAACTTTAGGAACTCCAACATTATAGTGAGAGTAAACAAAAACATTATGGTTTATGTTGTAGTAAAGATACTAGTGAATGAGAACATCTTATTTTAAAAGATATCACTGTCCCCAAAGTCTTTAGTTTTCTCCCGAGTTTAAGATACTAATGAACTAAGCAAGTAATTTTATGGATTGAAGGCTTCACTGGGATTCAAACAGAGAACAGATTATCAGTCACAGAAGACAGATGTTACAGAGCAAAATCCAATAGCCATAAGTAAGACAGAATCATACCCTGGAAATAAAATTCACAGCTGACATTGGAAAGAACAGACAGAAAGCACATTTTTCCTTGATAGGAGATTGTTAACTAACAAACAAAATTAACACCTAAATTTTTGGATTGTACAGAACTGCACAGAACTCCACTGAAATCAATGGAAATTCATCACAAAGACCTCAGACCTGCATGATTAGAGTCAGCTGCTGTTACATTTTCAAGCAGGTGCAAGATCAGTATGCAGGAGATCACAGGATGTGTAAGAGAGACACAAGTTGTTGGCTAAGACCAGAGAAGACAGTCTGGTCCCTTAGCACTGGAAGTCAGAAACCAAATGCCTGAGCTTTCTAAAATAAACTTCTAAAAACTTTAAACACGTATTTGTCTTAGCTAAACCCCACAATAAACTAGCATTCACAAACATTCTCAGAAAATTCCAGATGTGCACGCACCAGCTGCATTGTTTCTGTCAAGTCAGCATCCTCAAACTGTATGGAACCAGACGGGTGCGCAAACTCCAGAATTAAAAACCTGGCAGTGATATTTTGAATTTAGGAGTGGAACGTAGAAGTCATAGCCAGAGGAAAACTGATCTTATTTGGAGAAGTTCTTCAGTCCTCCCAGGTCTGAAGTCTCACAAATTATCTATTTTTTCAAGACTCCAGTTTTTATGCAAGGTATTTTTATTATAATTGATACAAAGCCAAATCTAAAAGGCAGATGAAGTAAACCGCCTTTTCCAGTTGTCACTCGCCCTTCGGCCACAAGATAGCAGTGTTTTCCAATTCTTGCTGCTTGAAAACATTCTTCAGAAAGCCAAAGCAATACCCATTTCAGAACTGCTGGATTCTTCAGAGGGAATGGATATGGAAAGTGATGCTAATCATACATTACCTGCTTTCCTGTACTCCCCCAAATATGTTTTGGTATCTGTCATAGTAGGAGTTTGTCATAGTTTATTGTAGCAGAGAAGCAGTTAAAAAGGAAAACCTTTCAGTAAATACTACAAAAGTAACTTCAGAGAAACATTTCACTGTGAGAAATACTTCTGTCCTCTCCCATGTTCCTTCTACTCTTTCTCAGTCTTATGTTCATGATTTCCCTGAAAAGTTCAGTCACAAAAACTGGTTCAACAAAAACTGGTGAAATAAAAGCACCAGAAAGGTTTTACTGTAACTGAGAGGTCAAATTTATCAGTAAATAGTCCACCTGCATTTCTAGTTCAGGCACTGACCCAGAAAAGTAGGAAGACGATCTCTCTCTCTTTTCCCCTCTGCAGAGATGTTAAAGATTTCTTTAGGACTAGGAAAAAAAAACAGTTTAATAACAGAGTCCTTTCAAATGCCTAGAAGCATCATATACATACTACTGTATGTGCCCACTGGACATTTATTCTGTTGAGTTCTTAGAGACCTAAATATGCAACTCCTTCCCATGGTAGGGTTGTGCTTTGGAGAGGCTGGTTACAATAGCAAGGGTAATCATACTGCCTAAGTTGAAGTGCAGACTCTAAAGAACCAATTTAATATTTAATAAAGAAACACAGTTCCAAAGAGAAAAATCAGAGTATCTGCTTTAAATTCACATCCCAGATCACCCTACAGAGAAGTATCTCACTAGGTTCTTCCATTCACTATAAAAAAACAAAAAAACAAAAAAACAAAAAAAAACAGAGAGTACAGTTATCTGACTGAGGCTAACAAAAAAAACAAAAAAACAAAAAAAAACCCCAGAGAGTACAGTTATCTGACTGAGGCTAAGTGCATAAGCATAAGCAGCATAAACTCTTTCCTTCTCTTAGATCAAAACTGAAGAACTTCAGTAATTGTGTATGAATTTCTGGAAATCTTCTTACAGCTCTAGAGACCTGATTTGCAGGAGCAAGAAGTGCTTACAGCTGCCATACAAAATGTGCATACAAAGATGTCTGCTAACTCTGGAACTAGAAGCAGCAAAGCCCCTTCAATGGGCTTCCTCAGTATTTCCTTTTAAGGCTGTTCCCTTTGCATAAATTATTAAACGTTTTCCTGACCAGGGACTGGAACCCACAGGCTAAAATGTTATTCACATCTCACACTGTCTGCTTTAATGAACGTTAAAGTATTGTGTACAAAATGGAAAAGCACCACACAGGAGAGACTTGAGGAGGTACACTGTTGACATCCTGTAGCCCAGTGACTATAACGCTTACAGGAAAAAGCATGTTCAAATTCACTTTCAGTTTATGCCTAGTTTCTCAGACTCACAGAGATGCTAAATGGGGGTAACCAATATAACCTGTGTTAACTGTCCTTTGGTTTTTTTACAAGTTTCTCTAAAAAAATATATTACCTTTTGGCAAATATAACCTTTGACACAAAAGGAGATTCCAGCCTCTTCATTTAAATATGAAGAGGCACGCACCAGAGAGCATAAGTGTGCTTTTGTTAGTCATGACCACTCAAACAAACAAATAGAAATGGTCTGATTTAAATAAAATAATTTCAGAGGAAATCTTCACATTGTATTTAGTGATCTATACAGAATAATTTCTTTATATATTCCTAATATATGTATTACTATGAGAGATAAAGAAATTAAGACATAGTGAAGCAAACACATATTAGAACTGCATATTAAATAAAACCTTACTAAATATGGACAAAAACCCCACACAGTGAAAGGATGATTTCTACTCATTCCAAAACTGAAGTCAGGCTGAAAGAAGAAAGGAGAGCTCAGATTTTCATATGTTATGTTTATACATTGCTAAGGAAACCATATACAACAATCTTAAAGTACAACATTTCCAAGATCAAGTTTATGATTACACAAATGTATGTAAATATTTTGATACTTACAAAGCATTCTAAAATACTACTTTTTCTGTTTATACCATTGGATAGTTTCAATTTACAACAAAGAAATCCATTCATTGTGTAACCACATTAAAAAAAAAATAAATAACATTCCACAGGCCTTTTCTTTCACATTTCTAGTTTAAGAGTCTTTTATTACGTATCAGAAGACTTAAAATGTTAGTTGACCTTATTCTGCATTTGGAGAGGAAAAAGGCGGCACATGGAGAGTTAATCCTTTTTCCATCTGAGACACAAGTGACTGCATAATTAGTTACACCCCTGCTTTCAGTTGTGCACGTGATTGGAAACAACTGGCTCTCCCATTTCACCAATGAAAGGCTTCCACATTAATTTATAATGCAAACAAGTATGTGTGAGAGAGTGTGTGTGAAAGCATGATCGTTCATTCCTCCATGCTGGATTTGTTATACATGTAGTCTTTGCTAATAGATTTTTGCTCTTTGTCTTCTTTTTTTTAATGGGTGTTCTTTACATTAAAATATACTTTAATATTTGATTACTTTAATTTTAAATTGCAGTTCACAATTTTTAATTTTAGGTTAACAAAACAAAAAAATCACCATTCAGAAATCTACTCAGGCTGTCATTTTTTGCCAAATTTTTTCTGTTGTGATTCCAAGCAGTTCCTAACAGCAAGCTAAAGAGAGATCCAAGTGTAAGTCAGCTACTGTAAGCAACAGCTTAATAATATTTTGAAGATGCAATTTCTTAAGTTAGCAGCACAATATCTTATAAGCAGCTGCTGTCTTGAAATAGTTTCTTTGAAACAAGTGCAAAATGCCGTATCTGGGAAAGTCACAAGCACAAAAGCAGCAAGAGACTCCAGGGAAGAAACAAACAGTAAAAGTTCTTTAGGTTTCTGCCGTACAATAGTTGATCATTGTTTATAGTTATTTATTATTGTGTAAATGTCAGCTTTTTGGGAAGGACTGCAACTACCACAATAGAGCTAGATCTGTCATGGGGTACCATTATCCATTCTTACTAAACAACAACTGCTAAGCAAACTAATCATGAACTCCCTCTGCACAGTTATATCAATCAAACTGACAGCAGATAGGTATGAGAAATTCTGCCTCCCTGTCTGCAGGGCAAGAGAACAGGTACTAATTTCCAAGTATCCCCTTACCTGATTTTTATCAGCAGCTATGGAATATTTAAAGGTATCCTTTGTTCCTCAAAAGTCACAAATTGTCACTGATCCCTGTAACAGACTTTCACTGACACTGATGACAATGCTTTACAGAGAAAGATGATACTATATATTTTTAGGTACTGCCGTGCACTTTTGCTTTTCTTTGCTTCTTAAAGGCCAACTGTAGAGTATGCAGGAACTTTTTTTCTTCTACTGGTTCATTTAGTTTCTAATATCCTTTTAGTGTAATTCCATAAAAACCTTTGAAATCACATTCACTTTTACTCTTCTTTATATCTAAAAGTTGTAGGTGATAAGATATTATTACCTAATTATCTCCTCTGGGTTCAGATATTAAGCAGTTCACCCTAAAACAATTTACTTTCTCTTTTGACATTGTATGTCCTGCTACTATTCTTTCACTAAAAGGCTTGCCTCCAACCAAATGCAGAAACCCTTCTCCTTTCCATTTCACAGTGGGTCTCTTTGGTATGATTATATGAGTGGGTGTTATACATTACAATCCTAACCATCTAACTCTCATCTTCTAGAGGCCTGAGGCTCTTTGCTAAATGTTATGGGTTCACCCCTGGGCTCATGCCCCTTAAAGCTAGGCATGGTAGCACTGAAGCAGTAATTCTGTAATGGAGAAGCTATGGGTGAATTTTGAGCTTAAGGAGTTCCCACCACAGGACATCTTCTGTGTTGTGCCAGTAAAGCTGCTTGTAGAGCTGTTCTCTAAGTCAAAAAAAAAAAAAAAGAATTAATCCATGCATGTGTATATATATATTTATACACAAATATATAGAGATACTCGTGCATGTACACACAATGATATGATAAAGAGAGACAGGTCTTCCTTAAAATAGCATTGCTTCCAAAGCTCTCATACCCCAAATAAAGGAACTACAGCCTGATCATCACTACATCTTAAATCATTTAGGGTCATTCAGGACATTCAGGACATCAAACTTGTGGAGTCTTTAAAGCACAGTGTGGATCACACCTATCCCAAATTTAGACTGAAATTTAGAGTCTCAGAACTCTATGTTTAAAAATACACTTCTATGTATCACCTTATCTGAGAAATACTTCTTAGATAAATTAGACCTACTCCCAATATATACTCAAAGTAATTCTACTGGGAAAGGGCTAATCTTGCAAACTTTAACAAGTGTTTAATTTATTTCTGAGAGCAGTCCCACTGGAATCAATGGGAGTATTCATAGTAAAGTTAAATGCATGCAAAAAGTGCTTTACTCCGGAAAAACGGCATACCAAAGCAGTTTTTAAACCATTTTGCTTAATTCATGTTTAATCAGAGTGCTGTGGTTAAACTGTTTCTATGATTTTTCTAATAACCACATGCATGGACAAGGCCTCATTTTGTAACTTTTGATGTGTAGCGCTCTGTCGCCGCACAATGGGGAAGCTTTCTCCAAGCATGTGGTCCAGCTGCTCAGAAAGCTTTTCCTGGGCTAGTTGTGCTATTCTCTTGTATTCCATTACATTATGCTGGCTCAGCCCAACTCATTTCTGTCAACATTAAAAGCCCAAAGAGATCCAGAGAAATGATACGCATTTGAGCAGGCAAAACGCTGAACCTCATGGAAGCCTCTTGCTGGAGGAAAAGCTGAGATTCCCCAGCAAAACTATAATAGTTAATGCCACTAAAGATATTTCTTCCTTTTTCTTTTTAAGAAAAAATTGCAGAGAAAAAATAATGGCCTTTTAAATACGTTTATTTCCTCAAGAAATATTTTACAGCTCCCTCTGTTATCAACAAATGCGGAACTGGTTTTGTCAGCCTGAGTTTACTGACAGTTTAACGCTCACACCAGTAACACTGAGTCACAGATTTGAAATAATGTTCTTCTCCCCTTTTATCCTTTGAAAAATATGTTTTCAGAAAGCTTTCTTTTAAGTCAAGTGACAGAAATAAAAAGCAGCCTGGTGGCAATTTCATTCCACTCTTACGAGAAAAATGTTTTAGGAACTTGGGGGTTGTCTGCAACACAGTGCTCGATCTACTGCCACAGCTGGGATGTACTGGCAAGCCAAGATCAGCCGGCGCAGAGCCCGCTCCTGCCCCAATCTGAGGAGGCCCCAGGAAAATGCTTTGCCAGCGGCAGAAGCTGTGCTGGCAGGACAACCTGCTCCCGGCTG
The DNA here is from genome assembly GCF_000708025.1 of Charadrius vociferus. Lineage (NCBI taxonomy): Eukaryota > Metazoa > Chordata > Aves > Charadriiformes > Charadriidae > Charadrius > Charadrius vociferus. The sequence goes on along the minus strand of NW_009648963.1, from coordinate 2,554,146 downwards.
CTCCTGCCTGGGTGTGAGGAGCACCTGGGAGAAGTGGCTGGTCAGACTGTACATGTGTTAATCTGGCAATTCATAAATCAGTTGTAAGTCAAATGCCACAGAGATGAGTCGTGGTGCTGTGAGGAAGAACTTCCTCTACCACAGGAATAAGGTTCAGTGGAAATATCAGATTTCAGTGGTCTGCTTCTTCCAGCAAGGTAGCTTAGCCATGTTCCACCAGTTTTAATCAAGGTGTCTCAGCAGCAGCGGCATCTCCAGTTGAAGGTGAATGGTTAGTCTGCATGTGCATGGTTGCCAAGGCTGAAGTCTAACACTGGAAGCCCAAAGCCAGAAGGAAATTGTCTCTGCTCAGGCACACATACTGAAAAAAATACGAATACACAGAGATTTTAGGTAGCAGTGTTGATCCAATAAATACTTTGCAGGAAAAAAAAAAAAAAGAAATTAGTTTCATTCTTTGCATATCTTTTCAAATAATTGTCTTAATTTGCATTACATCTTGTAATCTTGAAAAGGACAAAATACCCCCTATGAAAAGTTGGTCTCAGGTTTGCAGAACTTTTGTCCTCTTTCATTGTTCCATACTTCTATCTTCGTATTATTCCAATGATATCAGGGTGGTGAAGTTGTATTTAACGTGCAGTAATAAAAAGTATATATCTTTCTCCTCTCTGTTATGAAAGTTGAAAAAAAATCAAATAACAGTTCTCCATTTTTGTTGTTGCTCTATATTTCTCTTGCATTTTATGAAAAAGGATAACATACAAAAAACTGAACAAAAATACTCAAGATAACAAAAATCTTTGCTTCATTAATATTCTGAATTTCTCTATCCACAGCTGCAACAGAATTTTTAATCCCAGAGAGCTATTTCAGTACAAAGTGCAGTAATTAGCTCATAAATGATCAGAAACAGATCTGTGCCCGGTGTTTTAGCCTTTAAAATAGCAGGGAAGAAGTGAGGTTTTTAAATACCATTTTTGCAAGCCTGCTGAGGAAAGATTTTTTGCTTATTTTTAAGGGCAAATTTCCCTTACTGTGTGGTTTGTCTGTTTATGTTATTTTAAAAAGTTCAGGGGAATGGTAATGTGTGAAATAATCTTTACCAGGAAAGCAATTCCACTAAAATGTATATTTAAATTACATCTGTTTATTATCTTTCACTCCGCTTCGATTGAAACCAGATCCTCAACTCAGCTCTGCTGTAATTCGAATTAAAAACAATTTAAAGTAACCTTTCCATATATTGAAGAATACTTCAAATGAGACACGCACACAAAGTCTGTTAAAAGAAAAATAAATCTGCAGCATTGAGCAAACAACTAGAAATTCCAGAATTAATCTGAAAAATGCACTTCACCTCCCTTTTGAATAGGCATTAAGAAAGATTTTTAATTACTTGATCACATATTATTCCTCCCTACTCTCAACACCTTCTTCTGCACACCATGCTGTGGGGACAAGAAGAGCACGTCACTGTGTCTTTTTCCCCCAAACTGCTCCAGTCTCTGATCCCACCCTGGCAGCTAATTGATTCTCTCGCTTACTCTCATTACAGACTCTCCTTCCAGTCTCACGAAGCTTCTTGCCCTCATCCGCTTCTCCCATCAGGGGAGGTGTCCCTGCCCGTGGCAGGGAGGTTGGAACTCGATGATCTTCAAGGTCCTTTCCAACCTGAACCATTCTATGATTCTATGATTGTAATAGAAAATTAAAGAAATACCATACCATAACTAAAAGATCATGTGCTGTTTTAACAGCATGCTTAAAAGCCATAGCATGGAGATGGCTTTAAAACCACTCCTTTTTTTCAGTACCAACAAAATAAGCAAGGCAAAAATTACTTTTAGGCAATCATGTCTGTAGATGTAGAGCATATCCCTCTATTATGTGCTTTTCCTCAAGTCTCTAAGTGCAGATAAAGTTTCAAAGAACAAGCATTTCACACAGGTAATAAGTGTCAATCAAAGACCCAAATCGACACATTAAGTTTATTATTTGAACTATAGATCAATCAAGGCTACTGTTGATCTGTAAGGATAACTTCAGGTAATAGAATTCTGCTAAGGGTCTTGTACTACAGAAATTGTTTTGCTCCTCAGCCAGGTAAGTCAAAGAAGGCATAAAGCCTTTCTCATTTCACCCTAAGGTAGAGAATAATCATTTCCCATTAAGTGTTTCTAGTAATTCTTCAATCATCTAAGAGATATCCAATGGAGGAAAAGGTCTTTTGAAAGAAAATTCAAAGATCAGAAGTTATATTATTCCAATCAACAAACTTATTAAATGAGAAGAGTTAAAACCTTTCCTAATCACACTTAGCTTTTTGTAAACATTGTAATAAAAATGTGAAGAGCTTTTTCTCAGATCCTTTACCCAAAAATATAGCTAATAGTCCCACTAAGTCCCTCTATTAAGGAGAAGATAACAAAATTGAATATTTTTCATCTTTTCTGAAGAGAAAGGATTGAATGCACTGAACTAAAACCGAAAGAGCTAAAACTATTTGGCCTGATCATGATTTGTTCTGTCTTTAGTATAATGAGGAGCTACAACCCATCTATGTGTTGCCCATTGTCACCCTTGATGCTGTCCCCATAGAAGGGGAAATGCATAAATACAAATATGCAGGTTTGCCCATTTCCTTTCTAATTACATGGACAGACTTCAGTTCTGTTGATCTGACAAGAATGTTTCCATTTGGGGCTACATATATGGCTGCCTTGATCTTAAACCCAGACACAATTAAAGAGATTTTCAGATTAAATGAGTAAACAGATTGTTAGAGTAAATGACAATCCAGAATTGGATTTACACACAAAAGAGCCCTTACTGGTGAAGGCAAATAGATGATACTGCATGTGATATTGAAAGGAGCAAACAGGTGAAGTTGGTGGTGGGGATATTGCAAAAGTAGTTATCTTTTTTTAAGAAGTAATCAGTATATTCATTTGTGCCACCGTACTATAAAATATAATATCTTTAGCAGATCTTATTACAAGTGCTGTGGCCACACAACAGCAAGTACTGTTAAGACACAAAGTGGACATTCAAGAAGGATCTTTACTGAGCTAAAATTGGTTTTCAATTACTGCAGAGCAAAATAAAATATATACATGACAGAAATTACCTAAAGAATTCAGTCCTGCTGTTTAGCAAGTTATTATGCCATAACAACACCTGAAATGGATCCATCCAGATGGGTGATCCTCATTAAGACTGGAACTAGCCCCATTTTATAAGATCAACATAAGACCAGATAAATTTTGTGAGTGTGTAATAGCATTGAAGTAGTCTATGAGACCTTCTATTAGCTCACTTTACAAACAGAACTTTCATTTCTTATCTTTCAGAACAACTAAGCCTCCAGCATATCCAAAAATAGATCCTGTTTTTCCTACCTGTTTTTTCGAAGTGTTGCCTCACTGATCACCAAGACATTAAATATACCAATAACCTCCATTGAATCTGAAAAACTATGGGGGGAAAAAAACCACCAAAACCCAACAACATTTCCCACTGTTTTTCATTCAATATTAACTTCTGGAGACTTAAGTCACTAATGGACGCCGGTTACAGATCTATCTAATTTAATTTTTTAAATTAATTGTACCAAGGTCACCTGTCAGTACTGCCTGAAACTAGAACGTTTCCTTTTTAACAATTGTACACTGTATATGATTCAGTGTGTTAAATAAATGACTCTTTTGTCAATTATTAACTTACCTGTTCTGTGGCATATGTTATCATCTGGCACAGATCTATTTTTTCCATTAATATTTCATTTCCTTTGAGATCTGTTCATTTCAGTTTGTTCTATAAGAAACTGAGTTAAATTGCAAGAATTTGAAATGTCATGTGAAGGCAAAAATGCATGAACCACAGTTTGTGAGCAGTTGGTATTATAGTTGCTGACAGCATGAATTAAAGGTATTTTTATTTTCAAACTCCAAAGGAAAACCTATCATTTAAGAAGTTATGGAGAGTATTTAGATTTTTTCCACACCTCAAGTCTGACTTTGATGTATAAAATCAGAAAACTCCATTTGTTCCTACATCCGTTTCAGCAGCAACACTTTGGGCACTGAAATATTTTGAGAACAATTTTTCTGGGACTGTTTAGCAAGTCATTGCTCATGTACTTTGCAAGAGCTTCACAGATAAATAAATTACAAAAAAATAGTCTACACAGTAATGGAACAGTAAACTAAGTAAAATGTTCCCAAAAGAACCAAGCATAATGTAAAATATTAAATAAACATAGCATTCAAAACTTAGTTATTGAAGCATATTTTGGATCTTACTGATCTGTGTTTTCCTTTTATGCCTTTTAGAAATGCTGGAACAGTTTGAATCACTTTATTTTCAAGGTCAAGCTCAGATAAAGTGCGAACTCTCCCTAAGAGCATGTTGTAATATGTTCTTCGTTGTTTCACAAAGCTATCAGCTTCTGAATTTCCTTCTTCAGTTTACAGATTGCCATGTGGCCTTATTTCTTTGGGGTGACATTACAACTATTCATCTTTGCAAAATCACAGAGTTTTCATCTAATCCTTTGATATTTACCTGCTAAATAACACTTCTGAAATTCAAATTGTTTAGTAGAAATTACTCTGAAAGATGTATTGAGCTAAATAAAGCACTTTTTGGCTAGTCTTACTGATCTTTTTTCCTAGGAAGTACATCATAATTGGCCATATAGCATCACTCTGACAGGAAAATTTTAAAAGCCATGAGAGGCAGCAACAGAGCAAGGTAGAGAAGGAAGAAGATATGTGCCTTGTTTTTCCAGGTTGCGCCACAGTATTCATAGCAACCACAACACGTCTGCTGATTCCACAGACGTTTGAGAAAAGAACATAAGCAGAGCGAGTGCAGAAGATGTTATGTATTCAACTGTCCTGTTATTTACTAGTTCAAATTAGATGTTTTGTTGGTTAAAGCTGCACAGTGTATAGAGCTAGTGCTGCTTCAGAAGGGCTTCCAGTGGGAAGTGATTAAAAATTGTGTCAAATCTAACTGTCCTCAGAGTTATCACAGGAAGAAATAGAACAATGCCAGGAAGAACATCAAGAAGTTCTTATTAATTACCTTCCACCTTTGATATGGCATTCTATGTAGTCTCATACAGGTATAGAAATTAAAATTCATGATCTCTGGCTCAGACAAATTAACACCTAGTTAGACAATCCAAAAACTCCTTTTACCTAGAGAAAAGAAAAAAAAAAAGATATCACCATATTTCCCTCTCTCTCTCTTTCTCCTAAAAATACTTTCTCCTCATGTGAGCCTGAAAACATGATATGAGCCACCATGGTAGAAACACTCAAACCAGAAGATATATGTGTAAATGTGGAACAGTGTATTGGTCGAGATCTCATTCTGTTCTGAGATAATAAATATTAAACTATATAGCTTAAAAATGTTAACGTTCTCATCCTAACTGTTCCTGAATACCCAGTCTGTCTACCGCTTCAAAATTAAGAAGGCTTGTAGTATACATTATCCTTTCAGTTGTTATAATCAGTTTTTTTAAAATCAACTAAGCTGATAGTATAAGATTCATGATCCGTTTCGACAAAGCTCAGCAGCTTTAGCTCTATTAGCCTGCACGTATCTCTGCAGCCATATAACAAGAGTCTAATGTTTTGGGGACTTCAAAAGGAGCAAACAAATGGAATTGTGCAGTTTCTATGTGCATTCATTCAGTTCAAACTTCAAACATAAATTTAATGCAGTTCAAGTGCTATTCCACTAGAAGTGATTTTATTTCTCCAAAAGTTCACTCAGAAAATGATGTTGGATTGTGCTATATTATAAGGATTATAGGTGCAAGTCTTACCAAGTGTAAAATTTGCAAAAGTAGGTATCAAACCCATGCATGCTGAAGGGTTTGAAAAATGTTCTTAGGAACAGCAGCATTGAGGTCACGCAAGGATACCAGGGAAGACTGGATTACAAATTACATAAATTCTGGGCTGCTGTGAAATAAACATGTAGAGGACATCATTCACAACGTTAGCGTATAACCCTGATTGCTAACTGGTTATCATAATATGCCCTATCCTGAAAGCTACCTGTATTACAGAAGTCTTCCATCTATTCCAGAATGCTTGATTTTAGAAGATATTCATTATTCCCAGCTTCCATTGACATCACTACAAGGTGGATCTCGGTTACCTTGCAAGGCAGTCAAATCTTCAGTTGTCCCTCAAAGACACCCTCCATCTGCTTTTGAGATGGGAAGCCCTAACTGACTCCCTAAACTATTTTGGAGACAAGTTATCAGAAGCTGAATTGCAAAGTGATATTTTGGAAAGTTTATCATTATTGTCTCTTGTTTGGACTGATCCTTTACTGTGGTATTACATAAGCAATCAGCTTCACAGCTCTCATCGCCCACTTCTCTTATACTACCCACTTCAAGGCATGGTACAGCAGATACCAGTATATGGAGAGACCTCATGCTTTCAGCATTTTAAACCTGAATGCTGAACATGAATGGTGTTTGTGTCTCACACATAAGCTGCTTGTAGCTGAAGACTTGCAATCCTCTAGGATGCACAGTTCACCTGAGTAATATTTCCATAGTTATTTTTTTCTCAGAGCAACTGACATATGCAAACTAGCCTATTGCCTGTTACGCAGGTGAAGATTTGGTATAGTCACTGAAGAGATCAAAAAACCGAGTTGTTTGTCTGGCCTATGTTTTAGCATTTAAACGTGTGTAGAGAGCAGATTCTCCCCTACTCTGAGAACCAAGAACCTAGTCCTGTATCGGCTGTGGTATATTAGCTGTATCTCTGCCAAGTAGCAGCTGTGTAATTATTATTTTTAAGGTTAAATATATTCAAGTTGTACTTGTAAAGTGCTGAGAACCTGTAAAGTCACTTCAATAAAGAAGTGCATCATCGTTCCAGTAATGCACAAGCCCCAAAAAAATGAAGCAAGTCCATAGCTTTTAATCCATACAAAGTCCCGCTGAAATTCTAAGAAAAAAAGCTTCTGAAATCAAAGGGATCATCCAAATGGTTAAAATGAAGCCTGTCAGAGCTAGGCACCCTGTGCAAACAGGTCCTGAAGTAAGGCACATTCATTCATCCCATTCCCATTCATCATATTGCTTTCATTTCATGCAGTGTGGATGAAATGGAGTTCAGGACTCCACTGAGAGGTAGACCTCATGTCCTACCTCAGTGTTCATAGTCTAGTGCATAAACCTCAGCACACATGTGTAATCTGTAGTGATTCTCTGGCCCTAATATAGAAATAGAGAGAACAAAAAGACCCTGGCCATAAATACTGTTAAAAGAAAAAACGAAGAGGCAATTATCTTATGCCAAGGATGAATTAGACTGTTAACTTGTTCTCCTGTGTTAAGCGTGGAAAAAGATTACCAGTTTTGACTTTTCCCATCTGTTCTACTCCAAGCTTGCCGAAAGGCTGATATTCTGACAGCAATCTGAAGCACAGTTTTGCCAACTGTTTCTTTTTGAAAGTCCATGTTCCATATGTTCTTATTATGCTTCTTTTTATTGCCTTGAAATTACACAACTTGGAAGGAAAAAAGTTCACTGTTTTGTGCAATTACATTAAATATTAAAAAAAAGTTTGTGAAAGAGATCATCAGAATAGATTTCTCTCTTTTTGCATGAGTTACATCCTTGTCTTGTCATAGTGTAGTTTCCTGTCACTTATAATGATTGTCTGTTAAACTTCACACACTGTATGTTCGATATATATCACATACAGTCTCTACAAAAACTTAATGATTTAGAACACAGTATGGAGGAGAGTAAGAGCACAGGTGGGGTTTATCTCCTCCTTTTCAAACAAGAGTTTTATTTATGTATTGACTATCAAAGTTAAGAAGAAATATATGTTGCTTGTAGATGGAAAGTATTTCCACCAGCATTCCTAGAATATTATCACCTTCCAAGTAGTTAGTCTTTATCACAAGACTTTAAAAAGCAAAACTCTTGAACTCTAACCTTATGATAACCTGGCAATCCTATGTAATAGAAAGCATGATCACAAAACCTGTGCAGCCCTGGAATCATTAATGTTGACACATTCATACTGATTTTATATCTACTGAGTTCTCATCAACTCAGGGCAAATCTCCATGGTTATCACCTATAGCAGTATAAACTAGAAGTAACTGAGTAAGCCATCGGAAGAAACCACTGGAGTTTCACATCCATTTACAACAGTCTGACTAACATGAGTCCCAAAGGAAGACAGTAATCAAAAATGAAACTATTGGAAGAGGGTTTCGGTATGACAGGATACTGATGACAGCAGCACAAGCTTAGCCTTATCAATAAAGGAAAGACTGTGGAAGTGGTATTTTTTATTTGCTCACCTAATTGTATAAGAAACAGACAAGGCTTTGCAACACACAGCTCCTTCTTTATGTCTGAAATGGAAGCAGCCTTCAAAGCTGAGAAGCACAGAATTTTGTTGGTGGGCAGGAACTCTGAAGATCATCTAGTACTGCACCAAGCAGAACTACATCCAGAACTTGATCAGGTCTAGCCAAACCTCAAAAACCTCCAGAGATGGAAATCCTGTAACTTGTCTGGTAAACTTGTGCCAGTACTGCATGCCCCTGCTTTTTCATAATGTCTGACATACATATGTGGCCATTGCCCTTGCTGCATTATCTATCCTACCAAGAAGAACCTGGCCCCATCATCTTCACATCTGCCTTTGAAATAGTTGTAAGCAGATTTTAGATTGGCCCTTACTCTCCTTTCCACCAGACTAATAAACCCACATCCTTCATCTTCTCTTCGGAGATGTTCTCCAGGCACCAGAGCATCTTGACAACCCAGCTGTTGGATCCTCTCCCATTTCTTTATGTGTGTTTTGAATGTCAGGGGCTTGAATGGGATTAATTTTTCCCGAGTGGCCTTGCCAATGACACATAAAGAGGATGACAAATTTTCTGTCTGTCAGCCATCTCCTCAAAATTCAGCCCAATACACTGTTTGCACAAGTTATTCTCAGTGAGAGCATGCTGTTGCCTCGTACAGCCTGACATCACCTGTAACATCCCAGCACTTTTCTGCAGATCTCTCAGCCAGTCACTTCCCAGTCTGCACAGGGTAATTCTGACCACGAAACAGCACTTTCCACTTTTCCATGGTGAAGTTTACAAGATTTCTGCAGGCACAATCCTCAGATTTATTCAAATCTCTCCAGAATGAGGTATCATTCTCAGTCAGCTGTTTTCTCATTACAGACTTGCTGAGTCTACTCTGTGTCATCATTCAGAACACTGTTGAAGGTCATTGAACAGTATCAGTCCCAACATCAAGCCCAGGGTATTATGGTCATTACTGACCACCAGCCAGATCTCAGACCATGCATTAGTGCCTTCAAACTTATTGGTCCAGCCTATTTTCTTCTAACAGTCCCATCACCCAGCCCATACTTCCTCAGTTTACAAAGAAAAACACTGTAGGAGATGGTGTCCAAAACATCATAAAAGTCAAGATATATTACATTCACAACTCTCCTCTCATTCACAGAATCAGTCATGTCATTAAAGACGGCAATCAGCTTGATCAAGCACAATACGCCCTAGCAAATCTGTGTTGAGTTTCTTGATTAACGTCTTTGCTCTTCAGGTGCTTGGGACTGAATTCCAATAGCTGCATGATTTTTCCAGGGAATGAGATTTCTAGGGCCTCACAATTGCTTAACATAATAACCACCTTAACCTATTAGATTATTGTCCCATCCCAGCCAGTAGTCTTATCACTTCACTGCTTGAAAATGTTACCCTTTGCTTCACAAGTACCAGCCCAGTCACATTTTCTCTCAGATTGTCTAATTATTTAATGAAATTACATTAAACTAAAAGCAATTATTTTCCAACTATATTCAGCTTGAAAATTTTTGCTTCAATTTCAGACTTGGAAAAAAGATTTACCTGACTAAAAAATCTTTTACAGCTGTACCAAGTAGGTCTAATAGAGACATATCTTTGTTCTACAAAACCAATCTCATTTATTTCTTTTTATTATCACAGGTGTAACAACAATAATGCTATTAATAGATAAATACCCTGAAGCACTAATTCACACTTTGAAGCTAGGAGAATTAGTTTCCAGATTGTTAATTAGTCTTTAGGTTGTTAGTTATAAACAAGCAGTCAAAATCCGTCATCATTATAATTATTATATCGGTGATGTTTTATTTATTTGTAATAAAATAGCATTTGGAGTTGCAAGCCTTACAATCTTCTTTTACACAAGTAACTGAAAGCTCTCAGAGAAACTACCTGGTGTTTATTTCCATTGAAAGCCTGCTGCGTTCCACCAGATCACTCTGATTTCTGAGGCTTTGGTGCAAGTCAGAAATCATGAAAATGACCACGCTCAAAATGAATTTCAAGGTTTGCTTAAGCTGCTCTAAACCTCTGGCCCCATCTTGCCTCCCTGCCCTGCTGCTTTGCTTGGGCTGTGGTGATTCTGGAATGAACCAGCTCAGCCAATTTGGCCAAATGAGAACATTTTGCTGGGAAGATCAGTTTCCAGTCAGACCAAGAAGCTAATACAACACACCACAAAACTGCTGAAGATAATGCCAAGGGAAAAGTAGGCAAGTGTGTCTGCTCTCCTTTGAGGACTAATACAGTTTTAGAAGTCATCTGTGACACTTATATCTCTCAAGCCATTTGTGGAAATATCCTGTTAACAGTAAGCTTGAAATTGATGTCACCAATAACTCTGTTTACACTAATGGAAATCTGAACAGCTGAAAATGGCTTCCCTGAAGGGAAAGAAATAACCAATGTCAATAGCCTTCATTTGTACTTCTTTACATTTTCTTCGTTTTGATGGATTTAGAATGACTGACTGACTACTTTCTCACCTCCATTTACCCGGTTCTGACATGTATTACCTCAACTGTACACAAAACTGAGGAAATCAGAGGCTCAGGAAACAAGGACTCTGAAGTATAATATGCACACACACATATAACCTGGGCTGTAGAAGAGCTGAAGGGTAGTGGTTTGTTCTCAAGCCAGACAATCCATTTCTTTTATGATTGGCTATAATGCTGATTATGATCTGATTAACGGCCAATTTCATGATGAGCACATTATTCAAATTTATAGTCATTTGTTTGTAATGTGGGCTATCAGAAAGCTTTGCTCTTAATTACACTGATGCTTTAATTGTATAGTTCTACAGTGCTGATTGGAATTGTCAGTTCGTGAATATGATTATTGCACATTAATGCTAAGTATATAGTAATGTTCTTCTAGTATGATATGAGCGTGAGTTGTGTTCTCCCTCTTGATTCTACTGGATTTAATTATCGTTAATATATTCTTTATTAGAAGCAGATGGGCTGCTCAACAGAAGCATTCTTATACTGTGTCCCTGCACCTATCACAGCAATCCAAACTGTGACAATGAGTTAGGATTGCATTGTTGAGGTTCTGCACGTAGTTACTGATTTAAATCCAACGCAACATAATTGGCTGCAATGAGGGTATTCTGGGTTTGCAGGAATGTTCTAAGAGCTGAACGGCAAACAAGCAATTATCTTATTGATGCACTTGTTGGTATATGTTCAGCAGACTGAATGTTGAACAGTAACTACAGTAAGACTCTCTGCTCCAATCTAGCCTTACAATATTGGTATTTGTCTGGAGCCAATTTCACCTGACCTTACTTGCAAAGCACTAAGTGTGCATTTAAGTTCATTGCCTTCTTATCTGTACTATGCTGAAATGAAAGACTCTGTTCAGATAGCTACTGTGGCAATTAGGTGACAGTGCTGATACCAACCACTACAAGGACTTGCTAGCACTATCCATTGCCAGTGCTACAGCGCAGGCTCCATTACCATTTTGAAAAAGTTTAGTACACAAGGAAGCCAAACTAACTACAGAAGAGCTTGTTAACTACTTGTTAACAGGTCCTGTGGAGGCTTCCCTCAGTAAGGAAAGATTAGCCATCATGATTGACTGTAGTCTAAGTACAAGGACTGAGGACTGGCTTTCTCCATCTCATGTTTGTGTCTGCTCTACTTTAACATCACCATGCAACAGGTCTACTTGTGAAACCAACAGAAATGGTCTCTGAGATGCCCCAAGGAACCTGCCCGCCAGTGCTGTCGACTCATTTCTGCTTGAGCACCCGGTCCAAGGCTCAGAGTACAAAGGATGGGACACAATATCCTTAATAATTTAAAGAACAGATAAATCTTGTTAGTGAGAGACAATAGTTTCCAACTACTCTTCTTCCAAAGACCTTTATAGGGCAAAGTCACAGAGAAACTATTGGTAACACATACTGGTTTCTTGACAGCTACAGCATTATGGGATGCTTCCTCCTCTGAAAGCAGTGTTTTTTATCTCTGGGAGAAGTCTTTACCAGCTTTCATCAGCCCCAGATGGCAGGTATCCACATCCCTATGCTAGCAAATATTTCAGCAGAATGTAATCTTTCCCAAACACATTAAGTTGCTTTTTATAAATAACCGGTCAGCTTAGTGTGTGCTTATACTGTTGGATGTAGAAAGCTGTGGGCTAGCCCCACCCACACGCCAAATTGGCTGGATGCAAGCCACCTCGTGTCCAAAAGCCATTTAACTACATTAATGCAGGACTACGCCTGAGCTAATAAGACCTGCTGACAATCCCAGTGGTAGTACAATTATGTTTTCACAGCGTCTTGTTTTTCTTTTAGTCTAAAATATCAGATCACACAGGCTGACAATTTCATTATTTACTTCAGAACCCAAGTAGAGTTTAATATGTAGAGAGAGAGTTTATCACAAACAGAAGCTTAAATAGCCAATATAAATCTTCTCCAAAGTAGTAATAATGGATTTAGCAGCTATGTGGTAAACAGAGAATTAAGGATTTCATTCCACTAGTCTCTTATTTGTCTTTAAACTGACAGGCAACATAATTTTGCTGTTCACAATAACAAACCTTAATTGATAGACTTCTTCCTAGTATTTTGTTCCAAAGAATTGATGTTTGCATTTAATATCATACTATCATTATCTTGTTTTCTCCACAGTGAGAAGAGTTTTCTGCTTTTTGCAGGTGCAGAGGACCAGCTAAATACACAACAGCCCCCCTCTTATCCTTCCTAGCAGCATACACAATGATCACTAGTTATGCATAATTACATGGTCGCATGTATTAAATGTTTTTATATTGCATGGCAGCATATTTTAACAGTTAGGAAGTTACATCTCAAAACTCTTACAGGTATTTTAGTCACATTTTGAAAAGCAGCATATTTTTCCTGGAATGAAATGTGGTTTTAGCACAAGTTAGCTTATCTAATGAACAATATGAAAACATAATTAAATAAGTGCAGAGAAAACATGGTTTTCTCTCTTTTTTTCTGTGTGTTACCATCTGGTTCACTGGTAACCTAGAAACTAGATTTATCAGCTGCTAGCTACCTGAAGGCTTGGGAGGAGCAGAGAGGGGAAAGGGGGAAAGGAAGGTTAGTGCTCAGTATTTGTTTTAACACAATATGTTATAGGTGCACGAGAGCTAGTACTGTAAAGTTATACAGCTTATCCAAAAACCACAAATTCAAAACAGCATAAACAGAATTATTTTTAATTAAGATTACCAAGTCGACGTTGATATTAAGAGGGATTACTAGTCTGAGGCCCAAGCAGTCCAAAACTTGAGATGCAACTTGGTTTCTCCATCTATATAAAGTGGAAGGTTGCTTCCCATGTTTATTTGCCGATACCAGGAAATTCTGAGTTAAGACTATGCTTAAAAGAAAATCAAATATTTGAAAACGTGTAAGCACCTAGACAAGACAGCCTAAAAACTAAAACTAAGAAAACTGAGCCAAAGAACTAAGAGGGGTTTTATCTACTAATTATCCCAAAATTTCAACTAGCACTTAGAACCAGTAAATGCAGTTAAAGATACACACTACTCTCAACAATGTTAACTTCCTCCAGGCACCTGGCACTAGCCATTCATTTCCTAACATGATGGTACAAAACAAAACATTAAGAACTTTAGTGATGTTCACTCCATTGACTGCAAAGTAAATCTACTGAGTAGTGGAGGGATTAGATAGAGCAGATTATCAGAAGAATCCAGTCAAGACGAGTACAAATACAGATGGATATAAAAAACTTTGGATATCAGGTATTCTTCATTTTGGCAATGAAAAGTAATGTTTTGGAGTCATATTACTGTGAGACAGAAGTGTGTAGCTGTGATTTCTAAAACCTACTAAAAGGCAATGATGACAGTGTTTTTCAGGATGACTTTTCAAGGGGGGAAGATGTGGTAACAGGGTATCCTATAGATGCTTTTTTTAAGAACTGCTCTGGGTTTTGTCATCTTTCCAGGACTTCGGTATTTTAAATGTGTTTAAAATATTATTTATTTCAAGACCAAAAATATCCTGAATAAAAAAAAATTATTCAGGTCAATTGGTGGCATCAGTATGTGAGGAAAAATATCAGAAGGGAATGAGCAATAACAGAGACTAAATTCATATTTGTTCCTTAGTGACTTAATGTATGCCAAGCCAATTTGATTTCAAAAATCACTAGCCAAAACCATTTTCATGCTCAAGGACAAAGGATTCATTAAGGTAACCTTAAAGATTTGTGAAAGAGAAGAAAGGTTCTCTTTGGAATTAGAATCAAGTTTAAACAAAGAAATCTGCCTTAATCTAACAAGGCAGCATCTCTCTGAGAAATTAAGTGACAATGTTATTGCAATGTAATGTCACAGAATAATTAAAAGTGGGGTGAGTGGAACCCTGCAGGCCTTGTAACAATGAATATTGCCACCTTTCTGTATTGTTGCAGCCAATGCTGGGGGTGATCAAGGGATCAAGTCTGCAGCAAAGGTCAGAGGATTAACAGGTGTTTAAGGGAGTATAACAGAACTAAAGTGGCAGCTTCCATGGCAACAGCCAGAAAAAAAAAAAAAAAAAAAAAAAAAAAAAAACCACAAACAACCAAATCAAAGTACGTTATCAAGTAGAGAAATACATCTCTAATGTACTCTCACAAGGATGATCCGAGGGCTGGAGCACCTCTCCTATGAGGAGAGGCTGAGAGAGTTGGGTCTGTTCAGCCTGGAGAAGAGAAGGCTCCGGGGAGATCTTATTGCGGCCTTCCAGTACCTAAAAGGGGCCTACAGGAGAGCTGGGGAAGGACTTTTTACTAGGGCATGTAGTGACAGGACGAGGGGTAATGGCTATAAACTGGAAGAGGGCAGGTTTAGATTAAACATTAGGAAGAAGGTTTTCACTTTGAGGGTGGTGAGGCACTGGAACAGGTTGCCTAGAGAGGTTGTTGAGGCCCCATCCCTGGAGGGGTTCAAGGCCAGGCTGGATATGGCCTTGGGCAATCTGGTCTAGTGGGAGGTGTCATGGCAGGGAGGTTGGAACTTGGTGATCTTCAAGGTCCTTTCCAACCTACTTTCCAAACATTCTATGATTCTATGATTCTAAGTAGGTCTGGGATGTGGCGATGTACAGGTTGCCTGAGCAACCCAGGAATGACCAATAATAACCTTTTCAGATAGAGAAGGGAAACTAAGATAACGATTCTGTCCATGTGCTTTGCCTTTTTCCAAATTTTAGTAGCAATGAGAAAGTGTTCTTTTTCAGTAGGAAAATCGATTCTGGTTCAGATGAAGGCTTTCCCTTGGTTTTAGTCACTGTGTCCCAGGCCATGTATCTCTGTTGAGGGAGAGAGAAGTAAGACTAATGTCAAACTGCCGTACAGCACAACCTCTACAACCACCTTCTAATCACATTGGGTTATATTGTACTACACTATATTTGGGGCTATTAGGATAAAATAGCCCAACTGGAATTACCTGAATGCATTCTCAAAAATCCAGCTTATTATAATAGGTACTACCAGGAGACTTTTCAGAACAAGATGGGTGAAACTATAGCAAAGGCAGCCACTGTAAATGAAAGCCTTGAACATGATTTCGCTTTAATGTTATGACATATCTTTACATGCTCTTACACTCTAACATTTCATTTTAAATTCAGTATTTCCAAATATAACAATGTGCATTTAAAACTATAAATAAATCTCTCTTGCATGTATATATTAGCTATTGATGATTGAAAACACATTTTTCCCTTTCTTTTTTCTGTTCTTTAATCTCCCTAGCCTTGGAACAGATTGTACAGAGTTCAGATAAGATTATGTTACAATGCAACTGTAAACTGACACCTTAAAAAATGGGAATGCTGCCAAGTTATGCACAATGAATATAACCAAGAGTTCACCAAATGTTTTCCTTTAAATTGAGAAAAGTATCGAATTACGTGCCAGTTTTATTATCTATAAATATTTATGCAAGATTAACTGTTCAGTTTTGTATTTCAGTAAGCAAAAATTGCAAAGAGCCAACTGCTGAAAATGTACAAAGTCTCCCAGAATGCAGAGCAAAGTGGGTTGTAGAAGAGTTTGTAGGCCTTAAAACTGTAATGATTTCCCTAAATAGAGAGGAATCACCTGCTTTAAAGAGAATATTAAGACAAGTTAAAAGTAGAATCAAACCCTGAAAAATAATCTATATTCAATTCCTTAATGTATATTTATCTATTTATATAGATACACAGAAATACAAGACAAACTCTTATGCTTTGAATCTGCTCATTCAAGTTATTTTAATACAATTATATTTAGTAGTTGGCATTAGCTATTCATCTAAACTTGATTTAAACTCAGGATAAAGATGTTAAAGAACCAGAATTCTTGTCCTAAGTATCTTACTGACATGCTGCTTTTGGTTGGCATCGTAGATAATTTGTCTCAAATGCATTTTAACTTCTTATGGGTTTGCTTTCAAAAAATTTCATGAATTCTCAGTAATGCTCAAGAAAAGTGAATTTTCCTTAGATGCATACAAAAACATGTAAAATAAAGGTACTGTTCTTTTCCTACAAACATAGTCAGCATAAACTGGGTTATAAGACTGACATCTATCTCACCAGAAATCTAAGGAAATAATTTGTGACTGTCACGACCAGTCTTGTAATGAAGAAACAGAGCTCAAATTTCAAGCTGTCAGCCAAACTTAATTGAACTGTGAGAGTGAGTTTTAAAAAAAAATAAAAATAGAAAAAGAACACATTCACAAATACTGACTGTGTATACATTTTTCAAAATGGGAGATCAAAATCCTGTGTGGTATTGTGTACTTGTTCACCTCAGAAATTTTTCTGCAGGAATGTTTTAAAGCTATAAAATTTCTATTAAAATAAGTTCTCCTCCTAAACACAGCCATCCATAAATATCGCAATGAAAGCATCATAAATGAGGGTTCAGTTGTGTCTTCAAACATTTTGCAAATTCCAAAATGTATTAATTTGGAATTCATCTTCATGTCTTAATTTTTTAATTACAAAAATACTTAAGGCCATTTCAGAGAGAGCTGTGAAACATCTTTCATTTGCATTTGGGCTTCCATTGCCAGCAAAGACATCATTGTTCAAGGGAAACATATCTCAGTCATTACCAAGAGCTTGTGTTACATTTAAATCACTGGAAAAGCTGATACATAACTTCTTTCAGGTAGCTAATCTAATTAATGAAATACGAATAAAGAACCTTATTATTTATAGAAAACAAGTCCATATCAATTCATATCAGAAGTTTAACTTCCTTGGAGTCCCAGTAATTTTAACTGTTCAGACTTAAAACGAACAGTCTGCACATAATGTGAAAGTATTAGGAAATGTTTTGGAAATACTGATCAGCTAAGAACTGGAAATTTCATGTGCAACAAGATATTTGCTAGCTAAAGTAAAAGACAGTCAGTTAGTTTTTCAGATAGCAAATCACACTAAAGCTTTTCACCAAGAAGATACATGCTGATATTTATAAGAGCTCTAAGTAATTTCACACCTAGACAAAATTCTAGGCCTTCTGTATTTTCTCTAATTGTGTTTTTCCCACTTCTTTCATACCTTTCTCTCTTTTTTTCTTTCACTGTTAGTCTGAGCGAATGATTCATTGCAAATAATTGTCATGAGCTATTCATACTTTTACTGCATGCTGGTACCCACCCGCAGATTGTAATTTATTTGTCATTTTAAACTAGCCACGTTTTTGCAAGTTGTTGGGTTTTTTGTTTTGGGGGTTTTTTTTCTGTACAAGTAGATCACGAAAGTGTGAGTATTGGACACTTAACATTTAAAGATTCAAACTCTGTTGCTTAGTTGCTATGCCACCAAAAAGAAAGAAAAAGACCATTGTTTCTATTCTTGTCTCTTAAAAGTATAATCATACAGTGGCTTGTAGAAGCTAAACATTTTGGGAAAGGAAATGTTTAGAGAAAGATTGCAAAAAAGTAGGATACGGGGAAAATCACAAAAAAATTAACCCATTACCTTTCCAGGCTACATTGACATACCTCAGTGAACTCAAATAATCACAATAAATATGAGTAGAAGAGATTGCAGAGTGTCTTCTACCTACTTTGGGTTTTTTAGTCTTTGCATTGCAAACGTTTGATGACTTATCGATTTCTTTTAAAATGGATTGTGAAAAGCAAACTAACAACAGCAAGTCAGCTGTTATTATGCTTAGAATCGCTATGCAGGGATGTGAAAAAGTCAAAAACCACATGGAAACCCTCTACAGCAATTCCATAATTCTGTCTAGACAAACTTTTCCAGAAAAATAAATAAATCTACACATATATATTTAAAAACAGCTATATAAACACATGTAAAATAGATATTAAAAAGGAACTATTTTTTAACGTAAATCCTAACCTAAAGCATCTCATAGTTCAGTTTAAACCCATTAACTTGTTGCCCATCCATGGAGGCTGACCCAAAACCAGAAAGCCCTAAGCCAAGCTGCAGACCTCGCCGTCCCACGGAGCTGCTCGGTGAATGTCAGTTCCATGTAGCAGCTGTAGGGTCAGGGGGAAATGTGTGGTTTTGGAAACACAGTATGTCAGTGTTTCCAAAACATTTTCCTGGAATTTTTTTTCCTGAAGAAATTTTTCTTAAAAAAAATGGATTTGTTCCAACTTGAAACTAAGCCAAATTAAAAAAAAAGAAAAAAAAAATCTGTGAACTATAAAGCCTGCTGTTCAGCCAGCCCTATGGCTGTGGCATAGTGTTTTTTTCTGAACACGGGTGCCACCATGGTCTAATTCCTATTCTTCCTTTCTCTTGAGTCGTCCTGTTTCACCAAACGAGACTTTCCCCCCCTCTTACTACTCGTGAGGTTTTGTACTAGGCAGCTTTCTAGTCTCTTAACCACTCACTGTTGCCCTTGTTGTTCTTTGGTGTCCTGTATTTTGTAAACTAACCTCAACTTCACTGGGAAGAAAAGCAGAAAACTAAAAGATGATTAGTGAGGATTGCTGTCTTTATCTGTGTCTTCCTTTACCTGTCTGGAGAAAAGCATTCCCCAACCCCCTTTGTTGAAGTGTCACATAAGGCTTTACTTGCTTATCATAAAGTCTATTATTATTACACAAGAGTTCATGCTCTCAGCTCTTCTTTTTGGAATCCCTGTACTCCATGAGGAAAGATTAAGTCCGAATTAAAATAATAAGAAGTTGTGGATATTTTAGATATGACAATATATCTGGCTTCAGAATCACTAATAAACCTTCCCAAACTTTGCAAATCCTGCAATGAAATCATGATAATTGCTAATACTGTTATTTTCCCATCTGCTGAAAGTCACTTTTCCTGAAACAATTATACTGATAATTAAGTCCAAGCTTTTATCCTGAAATGAAATCACCAGAGCAACGCCACAGTCTGAGATGCGTACACGTAGTGCAACCATGACAAACTTAAATAGGACAGGGCAAAGAGATCTTTCTGTCTAAGTAGACAGCCAAGAAGACAGAGCGTTGAATTATTGAGCCTTCCTGTCATCTGAATTCACATAAAGTAGGAAATATTTTTTTTTTATTTCAAGTCTATTACAGGAGTGGTTTTTAGTGACATGTAGGCACGTAAGTTCCTTCTATTGCTTTCAAAACTCCAGCCCACTTTTCTGTCTCTATTTCAAGCAAAAGGCTATAGGATACAGAGTGGAGAGCATGTGAAAATAACAATCTCAGGAGCTGACAACAATGGACACTGTTTTACATGATACATGCACTTACACTGATGGATTTTAGCTTGTGGACAGAAAAGGACACTCCAATGTGAAATTACCAGTTCAAAATGACAGTACACATGATTCAAGACTGTTTTATATATTGTGTCACACTTCAGAATGCAGTCAACTAAAAATCATCAGTCAACTTCCAGCTAAAAATCACCTTGCCCAAAACACTAGAAATCTGCAACAGATATTAAGTTTCTGCCCATGGAAGTGTCTTGTTCTGCTGGCTGCAATTCCTGTAGTCGGATGGCTCTCTTTCAACTCCATTCACGCGTTCCAGCAGGTCATACTTTGTGAAGCCTCTAACAACTAATTAAAGTTTTATTTCAGACCTCTAATAGCTCAATCAATAATTTAGGGAGAAAAGAAAACATTTTCTGGGAAAGCATTAGCATAAGATTCACTGAAACTGTATCCCTCCTTCTGGCCATATTTAATTTCAGAAAGATGAACAAAGAGAAAAGAGTATAGCTCTATGCCATACCATTTGTGTTGCAGTGTCAGTTTTGTATCTTGGAACACTTCTAAATAGCTTTTCTGCTAAAGCAATAATCAATTAGTACTAAAGCACATCTGTAGCAAAACAAGATGTTCTCCTTGGAATTGAATCAAAATTACATTTTGCAAATGTTACCTCATTCATGTACCACTTTCATTTGAATACTACAGTTGAAGAACTTACAAACTCCAATTCCAAATTCCATTGGATCAGTGATATGGAGTTAGAAAAATTTTGAAATAGTAATCTCCCAAGGGAATCTTGAATTTCCGAACTTGCTTACTTTAACTCATACATCATTAGTATCTCTGGGTTAAAGAAACCTTTGTACTGCTGTCTTATTGCCAGGAATTTATTTGGATTCTTTTTTTTTTTCTGAAGGCAAAGCCTATTTAAGCATTCAGAAGTGCGTCTGATTGTGGACAACAGAAAAAAAAAATCAGTTAAATGAACTGTAAAACAAACACAGGACAAAAAATTGGGTAAGCAATGAACCCAGGCACAGTTATTAGCTAGGAAAAAGATCCCACAAAAGCTCTCTGAAATGGCCTCTAACTATGTTACTATATTATAAAGTCTAAAATTGATAACCATAACAGAAATCTATAAGCGGCTGGTTAAAATACTAAATAAGTGTAACGATTCAGTGTAAAAGGAACTGATGAGATCGTAAACTGGTGAACACTTGCTTGAAAAAAAGGGCAAAGAGGAATCATACAGTCCGAGGAGGTCTCTGCCCAGCATTGGTTTTAGATTTAGACACTGCATGAGAACACGTTGGACTCCAAAATGTTTCACTGCAGTTTGCGTTGCGCTCACTCAGCCAAGAGGAAAGGCATCTAAACACCATCTTTCAGACTTCAAAAAGGTGGGAGAGATCCTTTAACCCCAACGCACTCATCTACAGATAAGGGAGAAAATCTCTGGTCTTCTCTCCCATTGGACCAGTAATGATAAAGAGGAAACTACCTTGATAAGGAAATGAATACCCATAATTAAAGTCTAGAGAGTCATCCAGGAGTCCCCCACTCCCGCCTGTGGAGCCAAGTTATTTCAGACCTGATTATGCCTGGCAGCAGTCTGCCACACGACTTGGACAGAGCATTGGAACTTAAGACAGTAAGCTCATCTGCTTGTGGTGTGTTGAACTGGCTGGCCTTGCAGAATCCGGAACTGGCAAAGGAGAGGACCTCGAGGAAAAGCCTCTGCAGTAAAACTAAATTTGCTGATCTTAGAGGTCTCGCAAGTCCAAGGATTCTAGCTGCCCGTGAAAGTTATCTACCATATGTTTTGGTACATGGAAGAAATAAGTTCATAATGTACTCTGAGTTGTATAAACAATTGAAGTTTTTTGTGTTTGGGTTTTTTTCAAACATACTGCAAAATGCCTTTCTTCTCCAGCTTTCCTTCCAAGTTTCTTGTTTCCTGGATCTATTTTTCCTCTGGGCAAAGGAATCAGACTCTTGGCCCTTGTGATTCCTTAGATCACCATGTAATCTGGAATGCACAAAATCCTACTGAGGATTAGACATAGGTCTTAAACTAATTTCTCTGATATTTTTTCTTCTTTTTTTTTTTTTTTTTTAACAACTGAAGAGTTCTGCCATCATTTATGATTATTTGGCATTGCTGCTGGAAAGAAATGGGATGTTGGCAGATCCTATATATAAATAGACTTTTCCAGCACAATGACACTTGAAATCCTGATTTACTCAGGAGAATAATCAATTCTCTGTTAAAGCAGCTTCCATGTGAATAAAAGAACTTCAGAGTTTAACAGTCACTCATAAGTCACCATCATTTGGAATTTTAATGCAACAAAACAGTAAAGAAACTAAAACAAAGTAAGACAAGTACAGTATTCACAGCAGAGTTTGCATGTTTATATTAAGAAATTCCCAAACAACTAAGTGTATAAAGTTTATGCAGATCATTAGTATACTGAGGTTCATTTCAATAATAACAAGGAACAGTGATTAAATTCCATGCAAAAAGCTGGATTTTGTTAATCCAAATTCAGCCAGATTTTCATCCAAGAATTTTATCAAAATGTGGTTCACTTCAGAAATTACGTAGAAAGCTTCTGAATACTTCTTCTCATTGAAAAAGCAATTTCTGTTTTCTTACAGTTCTTGAAGCATAGCCTGACTTTGCACTTCTGTGTCTTTGATACAAAGATGATCAGAAAGCCACTAGGAGCAAGGTGTTTAACCTGTCTTACCACAGATGTCTGGCTGAGATATAACACAAAAAATAAAGTACACAGCTCTAAAGCACACATCCTGTGTGCTTTAAATAGATTTGCTTTTACTTTCTTTTTTTAAATAAGAAACAACAAAAAAAAAGATGTTTAAGGTTCTAAACAGAGAGTCTGCATCAAATTTCCCACCTTTCACTTGGAAAAGAACTAAGACGTGATACTTAGTAGTTTCTGCTTCAGCAGCAGTCAATTATAGCTACATCTCTACCGAGGCACACCAAGTGTAGAACAATATTCTATGGATATTTTTGGCCCTTTACCTCAGCAATTTAGTGAATGTTCAGACCTTGTTGAAAAATTTCTAAGTAGGGATCCTCACTTGATTGTTTTTATAAATAACCCAGGTATTTCTTCAGTGCAAGCAGTGTAAACCAATCCATTTACCCTTAAATTATACAAACAGTATTGTTTCTTCTATCCAAAATAAAAAATACCAACAGCAAGACTGGCAGTAATTAATGCAGAAGTCAACTTTCTTATTCATAGTCTTTTCTTTTT
Organism: Charadrius vociferus; assembly: GCF_000708025.1. Lineage (NCBI taxonomy): Eukaryota > Metazoa > Chordata > Aves > Charadriiformes > Charadriidae > Charadrius > Charadrius vociferus. The sequence continues at coordinate 2,530,747 of NW_009648963.1, read as the reverse complement.
TCATAACCTCTGTACCTGAAAAGCACTGTTTCTCTTCTACATAAGGCCAAATAATAATGCTTTCTGCTAGTTGGTTCTTGACTTCCAGGTACATCTCATTTTGGCAGAGGATAGAGGTCTTCAAAACCCCGTACACCACAACATGGAAATCTTTCCAGCTTTACCATGATGGCCCAGGCTTTGGAGGATGTTTTCTTCTGGTTCGGCTCTTAGTAAACATAAAGCCATTCCATCTGCCTGAGGGAGCTGACAACCCAACCAGGGTGAAGAGGCAGACGAAATATTCTATAAGCAGCTGGGAGAAGTCTCACAATCACTAGATCTTGTTCTCATGGGGGACTCCAACTTACCAGATGTCTGCGGGAAATACAATACTGCAGAGAGGAAACAGTCTAGGAGTTTCCTGGAGTGTGTGGAAGATAGCTTCCTGACACATCTAAAGAGTGAGCCAACTAGGGAAGGTGACCTGCTAGGCCCTCTAGGTTTGTGAACAGAGGAAGACTTGAGGGTGATGTGACAGTTGGAGGTCGTCTTCAACACAGCAACCACAAAATCATAGAGTTTTCAATTCTTGGAGAAGTAAGGAGGGGGGTCAGCAGAACGGCTACCTTGGACTTTTGGAGGGCAGACTTTGGCCTGTTTAGGAGACTGGGGGACAGAGTCCCTTGGGAGGCAGTCCTTCAGGGCATAGGAGTCCAGGAAGGCTGGACATTCTTCAAGGAAGAAATCTTAAAGGAGCAGGAGCAGGCTGTCTCCATGTGCAGGTGGGGAAGAAGACTGGGCTGGCTGAACAGAGAGCTTTGGCTGGAACTCAGGAAAAAAAGGGGAGTTTATGACCTTTGGAAGAAGGGGCAGGCAACTCAGGAGGACTACAAGAAGGTCGTGAGGTTATGCAGGGAGAAAATCAGAAGAGCCTGGAGAAAATTAGAAGGGTCAAAGCTCAACTAGAACTTGATTTGGCTAGTACCATAAAAAAACCTGATAAAAAATGTTTCTATAAATACATAAACCACAAAAGGAGAGCTAAGGAGAATCTCCATCCTCTATTGGATGCAGGGAGAAGCATAGGAAGCAAAAGGCGAGGAAAAGCCTCAGGTATTTAATGCCTTCTTTGCCTCAGTTTTTAATAGTAAAACCAGTTGTTCTTGGGGTACCCAGCCCCCTGAGCTGGAAGACAAAGTGAAATGGTTACCAACCTGCTACACCACTCAGACATACACAAGTCTATGGGGCCAGATGAGGTCCACCCATGGGCACTGAGGGACCTAGCAGAAGTGCCCACTGAGCCATTTTCCATCATTTACCAGCAGTCCTGGCTAACCGGGGAGGTCACAGTTGACTGGAGATTAGCAAATGCGATGCCCATATACGAGAAGGGCCAAAAGGAGGATCCAGGGAACTACAGGCCTGTCAGTCTGGCCTTGGTGCCTGGGAAGGTTATGGAGTAGGTCATCTTGAGTGCCATCACGTGGAATGTACAGGACAACCAGGTGATCAGGCCTGGTCAGCACGGGCTTATGAAAGGCAGGTTCTGCTTGACTAACCTGATCTCCTTCTATGACAAGGTGACTTGCTTAGTTGATGATGGAAAGCCTGTGGATGTTGTTTACCTGGACTTTAGTAAAGGCTTCAACAATTTTTCCCACAGCATTCTCCTGGAGAAACTGACTGCTAATGGCTTGGACAGGTGTACTATTCGCTTGGTAAAAAACTGGCTGGAAGGCGGGGCCCAAAGACTGGTTGTGAATGGAGTTAAATCCTGTTGGTGGCCGGTCACAAGTGTTGTTCCCCAGGACTCAGTACTGGGGCTGGTTCTCTTTAATATTGTTATGGTTTGAGAAACCCATAACAATAAAAAAAAAAAAACAAAAATAAAATAAAAACCAATTTATTGTCATTCTAATTTTTCCCACAGCATTCTCCTGGAGAAACTGACTGCTAATGGCTTGGACAGGTGTACTATTCGCTTGGTAAAAAACTGGCTGGAAGGCGGGGCCCAAAGACTGGTTTGTAATGTGCTCTGAAATAAAACACTGCGTAGAGCTTCCAGTCTATAGAATAGTCGAGCTCAAAATTACAGTGATGAGTGTCACTCTGTGTGTGTGCTATGGTTTGAGAAAACCATAACAGTTTATTGTTGTTTAGACAATCATTCTATCACCCAATGACCCCTCGCCACCCGGGAAGGAGAATTGGGAAATAACAAGGAAATCCGGGAGTTGAAATATAAAGAGATTTAGTAGAATAAGATTAGATAATTAACATAAATAGCATTAAAGAACCAATATTAATCCCGATACCAATAGAGAATATGAAAAGATTATACTCAGCCAATTCTATCAGTAGGAAGCTGTGCACTCCCAGCAGTGGACAGCAAATGTAGGGCACCGTGAGCGCTACAGCTTCAGGAGGAAGGGAAGGGCTCAGGGGGCCAGCACCAGGGCAAGAAGTTCTCTGGATTGCTGCTGTCAAGGGACACAGAGCACTTTGCAGCAAACTTTGTAATTTATATTGAATGTGACATTCATGGTATGAAGTAATCCTGTTGGCCAGCTTGGGTCAAGTGCTCAGGTCTCGCTCCTCATCCCTGCACCTGGCGAGCTCAAAAACACTGAGACCTTGAAACCCACACACCATAGCGGGCTACAAAGTAAATATTTTTACAAATTCAGACACTAGAGCCTTCTAAAAGTGCAGTCGTCCCAAGTATTAGAAAAGAAATTAGTCCTGTGTCATGTGTCACTCAAACCACAACAAATATCTTTATCAACGACTTGGATGAGGGGATTGAGTGCACCCTCAGTAAGTTTGCAGATGACACCAAGTTGGGTGGGAGTGTTGATCTGCTTGATGGTAGGGTGGCTCTGCAGAGGGATCTGAACAGGCTGAACTGATGGGCTGAGGCCAATGGTATGAGGTTCAACAAGGCCAAGTGCTGGGTCCTGCACTTAGGTCATAACAACCCCATGCAGCACTACAGGCTTGGGGAAGAGTGGCTGGAAAGGTCCCCAGCAGAAAAGGACCTGGGGGTGTTGTTTGACAACCAGCTGAACATGAGCCAGCAGTGTGCCCAGGTGGCCAACAAGGCCAATAGCATCCTGGCTTGTATCAGAATTAGTGTGGCCAGCAGGACTAGGGAATTGATTATCCCCTGTACTTGGCACTGGTGAGGCCCCATCTCGAGTACTGTGTTCAGTTTTGGGTCCCTCACTACAAGAAGGACATTGAGGTGCTGGAGCATGTCCAGAGAAGGGCAAAGCAGCTGGTGAGGGGTCTGGAGAACAAGTCTTGGGAAGATCAGCTGAGGGAACTGGGGTTGTTTAGCCTGGAGAAAAGGAGGCTGAGGGGAAACCTGATCGCTCTCTACAACTACCTGAAAGGAGGCTGTAGTGAGGTGGGGGTCAGTCTCTTCTCCCAAGTACCAAGCGATAGGAGAAGATGAAACAGCCGTAAGTTGCACCAGGGAAGGTTTAAATTGGATATTATGAAAAATTTCTTCATCGAAAGGGTTGTCAAGCATTGGAACAGGCTGCCCAGGGAAGTGGTTAAGGCCCCGTCCCTGGAGGTATTTAAAAGATGGGTAAATGCGGTGCTGAGGGACATAGTTTAGTGGTGGACTTCGCAGTGTTAGGTCTTTTTCAACCTAAACAATCCTATGATTCTATATACAGCAGCTTCTTAAAGGTCTTTGACTGAGGCCACTATGAAATCCTTTTGCTCAGCAATATTAAATTACATAGCAAACAAGATTTGAACTTTTAGGTCTTATCTATACCAGAAAACATAAAACATTAATGGTGGGTGCGTGCTTAAATCTCAGTAGGAACTCCTGATAATTCCATGTGTGAACACTTCCATTCTGGAAACAGTTCCTTCATTCTAGTTAGCTTAATTCATTGTAAAATATTTTATGTCCATTTTTACATTCCCATGAAATACAGTTATAAAATTTCACTTGCCACAGTCCCATGAGGTGACTAGGTACATAAAGAGGTACAAATTAGAGATTTTTTTTTTTCAATTACTGTAGTCAAGTTCCAAGGACATATTGCACAATAGGTACTATACAGTGGTTCTCTCTCAAGAAAACACTTTAATTATAGGTTGCTGGCAGAGATCCAAAGTAAAGCTGACTATCATTACTGGCTGAAGGCTTTCATCTAGTTAAATTCAGAAAAAGCAATGCAAAGCGGACAAAGCAAAGTAATTACCATTATCAGGAGGAAATGCAACAATACTAGCGCTGGTCTTTGCTCTCTACAAGAGATGTGCTCTTTTGTTAAGAAAACGGTCTTGACCTCTGTGTATTCACACAGCTAGGCTACAGCATGTGTGAATATTTAGTAATCTTTTCTTTCTTGACAAACAATGCTTAGCAGGGCAAACATCATATGTTTGATGTCTCTCATTAACCATAAATTTGAAGCAAAAGCACCTGCTCTTTAGCACATACACAATTCCTCTGGAAGTACTACCTATATGCACCTAAGTATCTCATCTGCATGATATTGATAAGGGGACCTTCATCTGTTGTTTCATAATGAAGCAGTTATTTAAGCTGCTATCATATAAAACAAATTGGGGGAGTGCTATAACCAAATCTCCGATACTATTGTGAAATTATAATAACACATGTTCACAATCTCACACAAACAAGCTTATTAGAACAGACATTAGGAAAAAAAAAAAAGCAATTTCATGCAGGTGTTTGTCTCCCTTACCTGAAGAACACACTGCATTTAGTCTCCTGTCTCCCTATGATACTAAGTGGGGAGAAAAGAGGTTATTGCCTGAAAGCTTTGTTGCCGTGCAATAAGTGGCCCTCCAGAGCTATGGGGAGATGTTTTGCTGCCCATGAAAGGACAACATCCCACACACGGCCATTTTATCTCCTTTATATACATATCTCAGTTGCCTTTCAAGGCACCTCTCAGAACATCATCCTACACCTGGTGACTAATGCACTCCCAGCATGGTCCCACTAGAAATGCCCAGGTTGAAAATGGCCTGTACTGGTGCACAGACAGTCCCTCTCCTAATGCAATCCTGACTAGGTGCAAAATGCCATAAAATTCCCATTGGAAGCAAGCATGGTCTACAAAGAAAGGACCTTCTCCCAGCACTGGGTGGTTCAGACTGCTTTGTGATTCTCTTTTGCTTGGCCCTTGCAAAGTCCATGGAATCACACTGATATGTTTTGCTTTCTGAAATAATTGGTGCATTACACTGAAATTCAGGACAGAAGAAATGTCTCAGCTAATAAGAAAAATATTGTGTTTTATCCCTAATACTTCCAAATTATGTATTTCATTCACCATATAATCTGGGACAGACTTTTCTCAGATTAATTTGTTTTGGCACAGAAGAAACTGAAAATATTCTGGGGCAAGTGCTTTGCAAAATGCTTCCAACACCTCCTGAATTTAGCTTTTCACATTACTGAACTACTGACCTCAGCCACCATTAATTACAATTGCAAATTTTCCAGTATTGTTTTATAACCTGATAAGGAAACACGTTTCCTGTCCCTCTGGGAAGAGGCGAAGCCATGCAGTACGAGGAACACAGCACTGGCCAACCATTTCTGACAAAAGACTGAACCTCTTCAGCTTCTTTTGAAAAACAAAAACTGCACACTTTATTTCACTATTTCTTGCCTGATTTGTGGATTGGTTTATGGGTATATTCTTTCTTTTGTTGCTTATGTAAGTTAAGATTTTTTGGAAATTTTTTTTTTTCAAACTGGTTTTCTGATGATTATATAGGAGACTGATAGTTATTTGAAACATCTTGTTTCGTTCCTCTTTTTATAAGAATTTTGGAATGCTTTAGTAGAATACAAATACAGACATGTTTTCATTCTCTTTCAGAATGACGGACTTTGGTGAATTCTTAGCATCACCAGGCATCTTTCTTAATTATTTTTCAAGGAGAGGTGAATCGTTCTTTTCTGTGAGTTCATGAATTATGTATTGTATCAGATACTATGATCAGTCATGGGATTATTAATCTCTCTCTCTGTCTCACACACTGTTCTTAATCATTCAAGGTTGTCTTTTTTCCTAGGCAGCTGAATAACTTCTTCTATTCCATCTGAAGGTTTTGGTGTTCCCTGTGGTAATTAGAATTGCTTAATACTCCCTTGGACCTGAAGGTGGAGGTAGCCAGCCAGCCAGTTCGTCAGCACCTCTTGGGACTACTGAGGTTCCTTGGGCTACTGAGGTTCCCTTGCCCAAGTCTCATTGATGCCAGTTGTCGGGGAAGTGCTGAGTGCTCCCCAGCAAGTGCACCGCAATTTGCAGGATCGGGCCCAAATATGCACAGGGCTGGGTGCTAGTGTTACATCTCTTTGGTTACCATACCAGAGATGTCCCTTCTTGGTGTCATAGTCCTTTGCAGCAGTAAGTGTTGTACAAAGAGCAACCAGAGCTAATCACTAGTCTTGAAGCCCTCCCTCTTTTTCAGCTGTCGGCTGGGGTGACACTGGGGAGCAGAAGTTCCCTTTGCTGTTTGCATGTCTTCAGGAGTAAGACAAAAGCTCCTTGCCCCCAAGGCCCTCAGGACAGCTGGGGCAATGCTGCAGCCAGCTGCAGCAGAGGCAGAGCCTCCCCGTCCTCCTCCAGTAGCAGTCACAGGAGCAGCAAAACATTGCCTCTCATCCTCCTCGCTCTCACCTTGCCCACACGCCATCCAGGCATTTCTTCTATCCAGCTCCATGCCATACTGCGACCACGAACTTCATTTATCTCCATGTGTTGCTAAAATCTTTGTACTGCTACTGATTCAGCAGGCTGTGCAGCATATTCCAAAGACACTAACAAATAAGAAGTGTCTTAAGAATTTAAGAAATTGTGTCTGATGCAGTAATATCTCAATCAGTATGAGTTATCGCCTTTATTAGTATTGAAGACTTCAGATAAGAAACAGGGTTTCAAAGGAAAAAATTATTTCTTTGCTCTTTGTGCCTCACAATAGCAGCAATAGATCATTTTTCTGTGATATTTTTTGGGAGCTGGGCGTCACTGAAAAAGTAGATCACTTCTCCATATTTTGAGACCCAATTTAAAGCCTAGAGTACTAGCATATTTTGCTTACTGGGAATATGCCCCTGCAGATATAAATTGTATTTGTATTAAGGAATATAAAGGAAAATGTGAGGGAATTTCAGAGAAACCTCGTGTAACTAGGAAAATAAAAATCAACATGGCAATGGAATTCATCACTGATTAGTAGAGCTGAGTAGGAGATGACAGCTTTGTTTTTTTTCCCCACATCTAAAGATTTTGAAAGTCTTTCTTTCAAAGACAGACAGTAGTAAAAAAAAATTTTCTGGAAATATTATATTTTTACATTTTTGAAAAATCATCCATAGACGCAATCTGTTTATTTTATATCAAAATTTTACACCCCACATCATTCACAACCTCAAGATTTGAATGTAGGTGTCTCACATTACTAATTTGCTAATCCTCATGCATGGCAGTGAGTCTCAGACTCCCATTCTAGTTTGACTTCAGCAAAATGATGTATTGTGACAAACTCAAAATACATCAACCAGCTCCATTAATCAGTGTAATGCAGGACAAAGTGAAAGGAACATTTTGATTTATTTATACATTTTGCTGGGTTTTAAATGAACTGCAGACAAACACGGAAAATGAAAATTAAAATGGAGCCCTTGTACAGAGTGCTCTGCGTAGTGAGAAGAGGGGTGAGCTGGACAAAATTACTCCCAGAGAGGGAAGATGATCTCCTTCCGCAAAGAGAAGTTCCAAAGGCATTGCTATGCATCCTTAACCAAACACAAACTTAATAAACTGACCAAACAAGACTATATAGCTGGATAATTTACCGCATTATGAATTTTGTTCCTTTAACGCCAGCGAGATCTGCAGATACTGGAAAATATATAAGTTTCATACTGATACCGACGTGCTTTCCCACACCCTTGAACCTAAAATCTGTGCCAGGAGCACAGGATATTTCTAAAACTATCGCAACAGTGAGTAACATTTGGAGACTTGATTTCTGCACAGAGAACAAATCTTTCTTCCTAAAAAATGCCAACTAGTGTAGACGCTGTTACACTCTAGCTGGAATGACCAGTACGAGACACCAGCGAAATAATGGCACATCATGACAACAGCCTCTGGCCTCTCTGGCTTACCTCTGTGCCCGATGACTGCTCTGCAGAAAGCCTCGTGCCAGATCCCTGCAAAAGTTAAAAGAATCCCAGTGTTATTCAGGCTCTATTTGAAACAGCGTTAGTGGACTGAGGAACTCTGTATTTTTGCATTCCAGTCCAGCTGGACTGCAGGAATGAAATATTGACTCAGCCAGCAAATAGGCTATTACAGGGAGTGCCCCAGGCTTTTGCCGGGCCGGAATGGGTTTCGATAGCTACAGCTCTGCCTCTCATTTTGCTTCTGCCCATTGCTTGATCAAGGGCCGTTATAGCTAAGTCTCTGTCTATGTTATCAGTTTATGAAGTGGGCCACTTAGTTAGGAAACTCATTACAGGCACTGCTATTAAGTGGTTTACCTCTGCTGAGTTTCTGCATTTCTGTTTAGTGTGCTTCCTTTTATTCCATTAAATGTTCTCTACAGAACTGTGCGCACTGGACACATGGTAAAAATACAGCATGCCATTCATAAAGACAAGATCGCATTAAACAGTGATAAATATAAATCTTTTTTGGGGAAAGGAACTCTTCATGGCATAGTGCAAGCCTGGTATTCAAAGCAGCCCTGCACTCAAAAGAATTACTTGGAATAATGTTAGTGGGAAAAAAGGTCAGATCACCTGACCTTTACTGAACTGAGTAAAGAGTTCACTTGGAAGAAGGTTGGTTTGCCAGACTCACACCTTGCCAGCCTCCATTCAGTCTCACTTACATTTCAATAGCACAGACTGGGATGGCTGGCTAAGTTTTGATGCAATAAACATGTTTCACTCCAATACGAACACAATATTTTCATGAACTGATATCATGCAGGTCACTGATTATTTAAATAACTTCAAGGAGTTTTGCATATCTCCTCTTTAAAGAGAAGCGCTGTAATTTTAGAGACATTTTGCTCTTAATGGAGGCAAACCACTTGTTAATATCATGTATGGCATCATCTGCAAATAGCATATTGCTGAACTAAAAGGCTTTAATGTGTTAGACCAGTGGCCAAAGAACTGGTCTCCATGGCAACTCTGTATTAAGTTTCCCTGCTACAACAATTGTGAAAACTATTCAATCACAACTCATTTGAGCTGAATTTTTCTATGTTTCTAAATGGCGCTCATAAATATTTCCACTTCCGACATTTTGTCTTACTTTTAGGAGAAAAGAAAAACATAGGAAAATGAAAGGCTGAATGAAAGTCTGACTTTGGAAAAGTCAATATGAGTCCATCACACATACGTGGTCTAAGTAAGAAAAAAAAAAAAATTAAAAATAGTGTTAGTATGTTAAAATGTTAGGTACAGCACATACCCACGGAGCCCAGGCAGAGACCATCAGATGTTGCTATGAGGATTTTATCAGAACAGTTATTCATCTCTCAATTTTCGTCACTTATCTGGGCGGGTAGATTCTTCTTAAAGAACAAAAATACTTTTTTCTCTTATCACTGAGTGTCTGTACCCACCTGTGGATAGCGGCTTTCTTATCATAGACAAGCAGAGCCATCTCTCAGGTTGCTCAGTGCCTAGCAGAGGTCAGCAGCTGGACCAGTAAAGGGAATACGTGCAAAGTGGAAAACACCTGGTTCCAACTACCTCCTCCACAATGCCCCTTTCTATTAGGGGCTTCTCCTAAAAGCTTTTCAAGTCCATTTGTAACTGGTAACTGGATATCCAAACACACCGCTCTTTCCCACTTGTGGGCTCACTAGACCTCCTTGCTGGTCAGTTTTAGAAGCAGTTTGACTGGTGTGAATACCTGCATATTTGATTTCTGGGACGGATTACTGCATCCAGAAGAGAAACTTCTATCTGATACGAGTGCAGCTGCCCATCAGCTGAGGCCACCATGAGCATAGCACAGTGTGGCTCCGATCTCCGCACTGACTCTCCATTAAAAATGGGCAAATAGGAGCTGCATCCCAGCTAATTGGACTCTGTCACAGGACTGACCTCTACAGTCTCTGGGATCACCTCTCTGTCCGTGACTACTGCTTTCTGTAGCTGTTCCCTCCCACCAGAACCACAAGCCAATGGTTGACAGACACAAACCTGCCACAATGAGGACAAGACTTTACAGAATACTAGGTAAGATTTTGGAAATAATTTCCAAGAAGAAAATGAAAGTAGTCACAGAACCTCAATGCTTTCAGAAATGGTATTACCTCCCACCTTTCCCAAAATCAGTTACTTGAAACTTAAAAAAAATAACTGACCACTGCCTGTAGAAAAAGCAATATAGAGAGGAAGAAAAAATGACTCCTGAATGCTACCTAAGTGGCTCAAACGTACAGAGTAAGCCTTGTAAGAGAGCCAACACAGCCATTAATACAGGTGTATATTACAGCCTCCTGCAAAACTCCTGTTGTGATTTCAATCAATCATCCCTGTTTCTCAATGTCAGGATTGTATGAGGCCAAAGGTTCAGAGCAACAGCTGAAGCAGGACTTCCAAGTTTTACTTATTTTCCCTATTACTAAAAATGCTAAGACAACATACATTTACTTTTTGTGGAATAGAGCTCCCACCCCTTCTTATACAGGTGCACGCTGCCTGTAACAATGATATATTAATTACTTAAAAGGTTCTACACCTGCTACCACAACACTAATAATTATCACAAATATTAATTAAATTGAGGGTTACTGTAGGAGATTTAGTCCTGAGGTTAAAACCATATATTCACCTAAATTCTTTTAAAACGGGAATCAAGTTAGAACGAAAGATCTGAGAGCTTTAAATCTATCCCAAGTTTTAGTGCTTTGCTTATAAAACATACAGGCAGGAAAATGGTTTGTGGTTTCAGGTTTCCATTAAAATACTTAGCACATATCCATTTGTGCTTATTAAAAAACCCACACACTTTAATCTGACCATCTCTAAAAGACATAGGTGGGATGGTTTTAGTTTCCAGGCCACATCTAATTATTTTAATGAATTGATACTATGAAGCAACAACAAAAACATTTTGAAACCACATCAAGCATCACATGAAATTAAAATTTGAGCTTGAGTCAGTCTGTTTATCATTACTGATCTTACCAGTCATTATATGTATTTCTCCTTAATCCTTCTTTCCTGTAATACCTTAAGATTTGACTGCAATATGGGGGCAAAGTCATTTAAAAACATGAGACACCAAATGAATGTCTACAGGTAAAATGTCTTATAGCAATGAAATGTCCATTTATTTTAAAAGCAGCAAGGTTTAATGGAACATTACTGAAGCTTTTAATCTTTCCTCAAGATATTTCAGGCCTTTTCTCCTGGGAGCCTTGTCTGCAGGGATCCCAGAGCTAAACTGCCATTTCAGAAAGGGTTGAGGTAGTTCATGCTTAAATTAAATTGCAGAACCCTCACAGCAGGAAACTACAGTTACAAAAAAAAATCTTTACATAAAAGCCTTTGTCTTTAATCTCTTTCATTAAAAGATTAGAGGTTTAATTACAATAGGTTGCGGCAGAGCCAAACCCCACTTGCACTGGAGTTAAAATGCCTTCAGAGGGACCAAAATTTTGCCACAAGCATCAGCTCAACACATTTCAGTAAGGCTCTCTACTTCAAAATCTCCATGATTTAAAGACATTCCTTCTAATAAGCAGAACTTACTAGCTTGCATCCACTGGCTCAGTAAGTATGGCTTCATTGCTTTTGATTTAGAAGTGAATCAAATTCTCTGAAAACAGCCCCACAAAAATAGTGTTTGCAAAAGCTTAATTAAACATATCCATGATCTACTTTGTGTTTGAGAGGCAGGTACACAAATTGACCAAAAGCACCTCTTTTCTCTACTTACCAGCTCCTAGGAAGAAGCACCTTTGCTAAGAAAGTAGTCTGTGCCTACACTAGTCAGGTCACGTAAATGCCAGAACCCTTCCCAGACAGAGGAACTCAATTACATGTACTAATAAATTGCTAGAATGGTCCTTGGCATAATTCTTCTTTGCCAGCTAACAATTGCCCAAATAGTTCCTGGGCGCAGTTCAAGAGGCAGAGCTTTCCCAGAGCCATTCCCAGGAGGCACCTCGGAGGGGCGTTTAGCTGCAGGGATGTGGGCTGTCCCACTTCCCTTGGCCACCGTATCCAGGGCTGTTCTCAAGTACACTTCATTTACTAATACAGATGTGGCCTTTGAGATTACTTAAAGCAGAAGGTTACCATGGCAGGTCGTTGCACTGAGCCAGTCCGTTCACTCCGACCGCTGCATAGTGCCAGGTCTGCTGGAGGACTCTTCTTTCTTGCTTCAAGCACAACAAGACTCTTCAGAAGACCAGGTCCAAGTGTGTCCCCTTCAGCTCTTGGCTAGGGTCCCTAGGGTCATGTCATTAAACCGGAACTCCACATTCCCATGGACCCTAACCAGAGAAAAATCCAATCTTTTGTGAAAATAGTCCGAAAACCAGACTACTGTGTGCACAGCTGGGGCCCACAGCCAGTGTTTACAGCTGGGGCCAACAGCCAGCTAAGTATCATATTCTTCCTTACAAAGGGTCACTGTTATCCTGTCCCTCTTACCTCTACCGCAGACATATTCCTAATTCCAGAGTTTCCACTTAGTTCAGTATGGCTATCGGACAGTAAACTCAGCAACACCTGGTTTTCTATAAACAAGAACACACGGTGAAAGAGCATTGTAGCACAAACTATAATGTTCAGAGTATTGTATTTTTTTTAAATAAGCAAGTGAAATATCTCACTTATAGATAGAGGATATAAAATTTTTCATCATTATTCATGTTTTTTAAAAATATTACTATGGGTGTCTCTTTGGGGTAAACTCTTGGTACACTACAAACTAAGTATTCTATAAGCAGTTTCAAATAAAAGTTCTTTCTCCTGTGATACAAGTGGCTAGTTAATCAGCTGAAGTCAAGACATCTAGACTATTTACTAAACTTAACGAACAGTGCTTTTTAGGAACTATATTTTAATCACTAGGTTGCTCCGAAAGCAATTTGCTACAAAGCCAGTAAATATAATTACACAAATAACTATGATGTGAATTAATACATGAAAACATTGACAAATGCAATTTAGATTTTAAGACTACAATATAATTCAAACACACGGGGAAATTACCTAAACTAAGTAAAGCAGTGTATTTTTGCAGCTTCATTTTTACTTCAATCTCTCTCATCTCCCACTAAAGCCTTCTGTAATTTGAAAATGCACTTCATGATTAGAATACTGTAAATCACAAGCCTTATATGGTAAAAACAGCACTTCCAAATGCCCTTGTAATTCTTTAGATCATGTGCTTAACATTCTCATTTTCTTTTCTGGGTGAGGAAAGTACACAATAAAAACCTATTTAAAGATTATTGTTCAAAATCCCAAAGTGATTAAGAAAGCAATGCAGAACCTCTTATGCTCATGAATACGTGTGTACATATGTGCATATACACATAAATACATGCTCACCTAAGACTTTTTAATGTTATCAAAATACTTGAGCTTTCATGCAATAATGAATAAGCAGTTACTATGACTATAAGGTCTCAGGGCATTGAAGATGCAGAGTATTTTCAGCTCCAGGGGAAGTCAGTGGAGGGGGGAATTTATACATTTCAGGGGAGAATGTGGCCGCTTCAAAGCCTACCGCAGTCAGGAAAAATGAAAATCCACACCTTTTTTCATACAGCACTTCAAAAACTAAAAAAGGAACAATGAAATCTGAAAGCATTTTGAGATGTTATGGGCAAGATTTTAAGACCCTGAGAAATACTCAGGTTGTCTATTTAACAGTTCATTTACATCGCTGTGGTAAATAGCACGATCAATGAGGAGCAGTTGCACTGCATGTTTATTGGTCATGAAACACTTAGAGGACACCTCATCTAAACATCATAGAATCATAGAATCATAGAATGGTTCAGGTTGGAAAGGACCTTGAAGATCATCGAGTTCCAACCCCCCTGCCATGGGCAGGGACACCTCCAACTAGACCAGGTTGCCCAAGGCCACGTCCAGCCTGGCCTTGAACACCTCCAGGGATGGGGCGTCAACAACCTCTCTGGGCAACCTGTTCCAGTGCCTTACCACCCTCAAAGTAAAAAATTTCTTCCTAATGTTTAATCTAAACCTGCCCTCTTCCAGTTTGAAGCCATTCCCCCTCATCCTGTCACTACGCGCCCTAGTAAAAAGTCCCTTCACCAGCTCTCCTGTAGGCCCCCTTTAGGTACTGGAAGGCTGCAATAAGATCTCCCCGGAGCCTTCTCCTCATCACTGGAGAGTAACTGTTCAAGGTTCTGTGGGTGTTGAGATGCCTGATGCAGAAGTGCCCCACCAACTTCCTCAGAGCACCTGGTCTCAAGGGGGACCAGAAGGAGGCCAGAAGCCCCGTAGCCACATCAGAGCTACTTTGGACCTACGGCCTCTCACAGGGGTTACTAACTTGGGCATACCATCATGACAGCATGGTTAAATGGCTTCCAAGGCTAATGTAGGCTGCATCGAAGCACTGGCCAAGTAAATACACTACTATTATCTGCACCATGAAGGTAGACCTATATAGACTTTATTGAGTAAAGATTAATGCATAGACGTTTTAGCCTTTCCCAGCATGTGAACAATCCTCTAATCAGGTTTAGTGAAATGAGGGTCTTCATTCTGCTGAAAATCTTCCTTTCTTTTCCCAATTAGCAGCTCAGTGAAAGACGTGTTTATAGAAGAGACTGACAGTAATCTAGATGGAGGAGTTCACTCTAGTTTCTGTGTGGGTATATGCACATAAACAGTCACAGCTCAGACGGCACCTAGGTAACAGATCTAGATGACCTTATTTTTAGAGCTTGAATTGGTCCAAAGACCAATTTAATTTAACCTTTATATATTCCTCCCACAAGCATTCTTACTTGGAATTCGCTATTCCCTTTTTCAGTTTTGTTTAAGCAGTAAACAAAAAAATCACCAAAAAATATAAAGAAACATTCTTTGTCCAAAAGATTTTTTTTTCATACAAAGAGAATTTAATTAAATCAGATTCTAATCCAGTTAATTAGTGTTCAAACTGTGCTCAGACAGCCCTAAAAAGTATTTGTTCCATAGTCTGGATATCCATTTAAAAGCATATTATAAATCATTTCATTTTGCTTGTCTTCTAACAGTAATAATCACAAAACCAGAGCACATTTTTCTAGCCGCTATTAATACTCTTCAGGAAAAGTAAGAATTATTATCCCCATTTTACAGGTGGGGAAACCTATTTCTCATTTCGTTAATGATCCCCTCTTTCTTTGCACTTCATTAAGTTATTCACAGCAGTGTAAAGGGAATCTAAAATGGTGCCGTGGTAGTATTTGTAGCATGTGTAGTTTTTCATCATTTCGCCCTGGAATGACTAGCTTCAGTGCAGTGTTGGATCAGCTTTGAGGAGTGTGATACTGAGGTTTATTAATGATAGCCACATCTACATGTGACTAAATACTACTCATGTTGAAACCGTCCCCTGAGTAAAGCCGTAGGGAGAAGTCCTTACTAACTGAACTTTCATGAATGGCAAGGAATGGAATGTCAGCTATTTAATTCATGACTTCAGAAAGTGAATGAATGAGAAAAACAACTTATTTTATTCTTCGGAATACTTTACCTTTTAAAATCTACCTCTTGAAAAAATTCCAAACTCTTAACTTAGGGTGTAAGATAACAGATCCGATAGAAGAAGTGTAGTGCTTAGCTGATTGCCCTCTTATAAAAAGTAAAAGGTCTCTCCTGGATTCAGCACATCACAGATATGCATCAATTCCAGGAAACGTTATCTTCAAATGATGTCTGAATCACAAGATGAATAGGCTGGTCACCAATTGAACTTTATGGTTATTTTAGCTCTTCTAAACAACTGAAATTGCTACCATAGCCATTGTAACCGCAGCTAGTTTCTGTGTTATTTCTTTGAGTGACAGCTGTAAAAATGTCATAGTGACCTTGAAAACAGAACTAGTGTGGGAGCACTGTGGAAGAGAAAAGACACTGAAACTCGGAGACTGTTTTGGATTGGTTCCGTGGCAGACACAGTAGTGTTTCCATGCTGCTATTTACAGCCGGGGGGTGGATATCAGGTTTTCCTTCAACCCTCACTCACATTGATGGCCAACAAGATGTAGCAGAAGAGTCAAGTGTTGTGCAGAAAATGGGTGACTTCAGTTTCAGGGGAGTGTGTTGAGGAAGACTCCCCAGCCTGCAGGTAAGGACGGCAGCACAGACACCTCTGCAGTACCTGGATGTTACAACTCCTGCCAAACTGCCTTAGTGGCTCTGCCCACCGTCCAGTCTGCTCCCACTTCACTGGCATTCTCAAAATCTGCTTCTCATACCTCTCCAGCAATTCCCTCATCCATACTAAAGGTCTTTTAAAGAAATAAGACGAGGAAAAAAATACTCCTAATTTTCTGTTTTAGAATTACATTCTGTATCATCTTTCCCACTTGTAGGCATACTGTATCATGCTTAGAAGGTAATCCAGTTGGGGCAGAGACTGTGTTTACGGTCTTTTTCATACAGCATTTTGCACACATAGGGCACTTTATACAAAACTCACAAAATGTTTGTTGATAACATAGACCATTGATATGATATGCTGGTAGGATAGCTGCTTATGAAATAAACATCTACTTGTCGGGGGGTTCTTTTAATTGATAAAGCTCTAGTTTTGAGATGTCACATTTAATTCTTTCAACACAAGGGTGGTGTGCTTATTCTCAACAGGGAGAAATTTGGCAATACAAGTATAATTTTTATTTTTATATATTTTAATATCACAGTATGGAAGCCCACATTAGATTATATCTTTTTTTGGCATTTCTCTCCCATTCTAAACATTCTGAAATTGTATACATGTAGACATTTTTGGTCTTGACAACACTTTACATTCTTAGAGGCTTCTCAATTCCCACCAGAAAGGTTTACCCCGTAGTCAACATTACAAAAGATCTGTAGTGAGAAAAGACTAATTAACTTGAACTTAGGTCATACAGTGACAAAAAACTCCTCTTGGAAAAAGGAATGTCTTCTATAAAGTCCCAATGTAATGCAAAGAATGTATTGGCAACAGGAGTGTGTTTAGTTTCTTGTTGCTGTTTCTATGATTATGTGGTGCAGGTACAGTTGCAAATGTACAGATTGATGAGCATCATTAGTAAAAGTCAGCATAGTCAGTAAAAATCCCATACAACAACAAAACAATCCAGCCCCAGCTCCTCAGCAGGCAGCACACACGAATCTCTCTTTGACCCCTTTGCCCTGGCCTGGTGGGCTTGGCAGCATTAGGGTAACGGTTAGACTCAATGACCTTAAAGGACTTTTCCAACCTACACGATTCTAGGATTCTATGATTCTAAGTACTGACAGTTTAAATCCAGCTGTTATAGTGTAAATTACCTTTCTAGAGCACTTCCCTGAATACATTCATAATCCATTATAATTGTAATTATAATATTAGTATTTGTTATGTAATTCTATCCCTTTGAACTGTAATTTCATCATCTCTTAGGAATTAGTATGACAAATGTTTTACAGAAGATAATGTATTGTACATGTATTAGACAGCATTTTATTATTCTGCCACATCACTGGTGAAGATTTTAATGCTTCTCTAAGCAGAACAAGAACAATTTCCACATATTTCCACACAGGACCTCATAAATGGAAGTGAGAGAGCTCACTCATACCTGCCATCTGTTCTGCAAGTAGAAATCCTCTTAGTGGACTGAGATACTACCTTCTCTCTTAACCCTTAAGTATCTAATTGTGTCAAATCAGTCCGTCTGGAATTACTTAGAAAATTGTTAGTTTCTAAAGCCAGTCCCACTTACGATACATCACTATTACCTCTCCAAGCAAGAAAATTTTGGAGTCACAGAAAAACTTTTTCCTGCATGAGGAAAGTGGGAAGAATTAGGAAGGAAAAAAGAAAGAAATTCAGACTGGGAGTAAGAAGAACAATCATTATGTCAGGACCAGCAAGCATAAAAATGGATTGTGATGGGCTAAATAAGAGGCAATACATTGAAAAGGAGGAGAAAGAAGAAAGGAGGAAGAAAATGAGATTAAAAAAAGGAAAAGACAATGCAGATAGCTGGAAGATTATATTTAGAAAGAAGGTAATGGGAAAGAGGGGAAGACATGTATTTTCTGTCATTTTCCACCTGCTTCATAGTCTCTCTTTTATTCTATTTATTAGTCAAGCATTTAGCCAAACTTCTAGTTGCTGAAAAAAATTGCCTCCCAGTCGAGTTAATTCAGAATCTTAATTTTTTTACATTTGGTTAAACTGTCCTCTTTAAATTGCAAGTTGGTAAAAAAATGCATCACCAATCATGCAAAAACCATTGTTCTGCTTTGAAAAATTTTCCTTCATATCATAATAATTTTTCTGCAAAATACTTTGAAAATATTCAGCAAAAAAGATTCAATTTTCTAGCTAGTAAGGAAATGCAAAGAGTTTTATATTTAAATTAGTTCTTAATTTTAGTATACAGTACTTATCATTAGTATTCAGTACTTAATCCCTGCATTCAGTGCTTCAGTAAATTATTTTCAAAGGAACGAAAGTCTCTGAGGATTTGCATTTGGACATCACCCTCTTCCCGTTTCATTCTTTTTCACCTCTCACCCACTCTGTCTCTGCAACTCAAATGTAAACAGAATTAAACACTTCTTTGCCTTCTGTGGCTTTCACCAGACATTACAAAAATGTCTTTTTAGCCCTTTGCTACTGTTAAGAATTAAGATTAAAATATCCAAAAGAACATTTTGGTTTATTTTTTTTTCCAAATTTGGGAGGCTGTGTCTCTTTCTAAATCACTTTGTGCTCGTATCAGTTGCAAACATTTAGAAGCACAAGATGTAAGAAGCCCTAAGGAGCTATTTATAGACTTACTTATTAACTACATGGTGGTTCGAAGCCGCATTTTAACCAAGGTAACCTAGTTCCATTTAGTTATTTATTCATATAAATCCTAATCATCTTTGAATTGTACTGAGCAAATTTCTTAATTAAACTTGTGACAATGAGTTCCACGGGCTAATTTTATACCACACAAACAACTATTTTCTATCAGGCTTATTTTTATAGCCTTTTTTATTGTCTCTGAATATATTCTTTTTCTTGTTCTATAACAATGATATGCTCTGCATAGCAATACTAATCTATACTGTTATATAAATCCAGTAATTTGTGGCCTCTGGTTGGGGTATTTATATAGCTACGGACAGCTCCATACGCAAGTGCTTCATCATCTTTAATGTATTTTCTGTTAAGCTCTTGGAAGTGTTATGTGTGGAAGTACTTTTACCTTTGTTTACAAAAGGAGAACCAAGAGACAAAATTTATGTCCACACTATGTCAACCCATGTTAGGAAATTGAGCACGCTTGCAGCCATTTTCCGGCGCTGCAGCCATGTAGATTGAAACAGTTTGTGCCTGTATTTTTAAACAGGGGGCCCACAAAAGCTGATTTTTAGAAATGGTCCTCTGCCCGTACTCACTCCCATAGCAAACCCCAGAGCTGTTTAGGAAGATGCTGGTTAGCACTGACCAAAAGCACGACAGGGAAGACGCGAATACTGCAACAAGTTAAATGGTATTTTTTTGGTCCTGGCCCTGTTTAGAGTTTGCTCACACAGCTTTAGCTGAAGAGAGTAGCTTCTGGTCTTCACCTTGGACAGAAGGACAGCATTTTATCCAAGACTACCAATGCAAGAAAGCTAACTTGAGAGAACAAATGATGAAAAGCATCATGTTGCCTTTGTTCAGAAAAATTCTCGTTTTCCCTTGTGATGAAGGGCATAAGCACTGCAAGAAACACCAAAGAGCAGCTGGATCTAATTGCTAAAATGGGTGCAAGCAAGACAATTGGCTGGGAAATGAGGAGAAAGGGAGAGTGTTATTCCCTTCTCCCTGGTTTAAAAGCCTCCCAGTACAGGAAGAGTGAGCTGCTGAAGTGAGAGCAGCTACTTCTTTCAGAAGGAACTTAAGTACTTTTGCTGGAGCCACTTCAAGTTCCTTGCTTTTGCTGAGGTTAACACAGCAGAGCTGAGTTGTTGCATTCCTCTTCTTTGCTGAGAAGAGACATTTTTGAATTATAAAGGTCAACAGCTGTAGTATTTGGTGAGCTGACTAACAGGAAGCAAGACCAGCTTATACCACGAAGTTTTTAACTCATAATAATTACAAACTGCCTTGGTTTTACTCAGATTTTGACTAAAAGCAAATTCAAGTTAATGGTACACTTTTCCTGTTTTCTTAAAAGCAAAGACAAAACCTAGCTTAGGTGAATCAATAGCTAGACTGAAATCTGTACCTAGGACCCTAGTCACTAGGCTATTGATGTTGTGTCAATGCATATATATTCTTCAGATAAATGATTCTAATCATTTGCTGCCTCAAGAAGAGGGTTTTTTCTTGCTTCTGAATGTAGTTTGATATGCTGCGTGGGACAGAAAGGTAATACTCAGGATACATTAAAACTGAATCCACTTTCACATTTTCCCTTTATCATAAAGGTCAAACATTACTCTTGTAGGTTAAATGCTTACTCTAAAAACAATAGGAGTGATAGGGAGAACCTAACAAACACAACAAATTGAAAATAATGTCAGCAAGACCTGGAGCAGGCCCAACAAAACCAGACTTAAGTTTGTTAAGCTAATTTAGAGAGAACACTGAGAACCCTGCTACAGAGCAGCTCTTTAGCTGTCAGCGATCAGCCATGTCATGATCACAGGGCTACTCTAAGTAGAAAGGTAACCTCAAAGCCATTTGGTCAATGGAAAGGCACTTACTAACTTCAGACATTTTTGAATCACAACTTTAAGACAGGCATACTAGAAACTCAAGGAGTTGATCCAATTATTGACCCTTTCAATCTCATTTAAAAATGCCTCAACTCCCAATAAATGTGATGCATTGAGAACATGGAATCTAGACCAAGATCGTGTACACAGAGACAGATTAACCACAGCTCCAATGAAAAATAAAATATATTTCTCTTTTGTAGAGAAGCAAGGAGCAGTAGGATAGCCACAGACTTCATCTAAAAGCTATGTGTTATAAAAAGTTTTGGTATAGACATAGGCCATACTCATTCCCATTCTGCTATTGAGTTTTATTCTGAAACTAGCAATTAAAAGAAATAACCCAAAGTAAACTGTCTAGAGCATATGGTTAATTTCAATAAACCAATCAATGATACAGAAAAGACACTTCTGCTCTGGGGGTACATGGGCACTATATCGTCACGCAAAATCACGAAGAGTGAAAATACATTCCAATTACTTTTTCTTAAGGTCAATTCATTCAAGATACATTTCATTTAGGCTTTCAACACTAATAAGGCTGTATACCCTGTGCTGCACAACTGGGAGTTGGCAATATGCTATATTGCCATCTGGTTTTGTTTATCATGGATTTTAACTATTAAACATTTATTAAAGACCTTATTGGTTAAGCCATTCCTCAATAATTGTGGTTATTATTTATTAATCATAATACAGCTACATAATTAGTTAGGGCCTCCTTCTGGTATCCTTACTCACACTGCGTAATAATTTACTCCCTGAACTACCCCAATAAAACAAACCACAAATCTGGCTAACACTCATCACAAATTTGGGAAGCAAAACTGGTTTTCCTCTGGCATTTGCACACTGTGTATCAAGTTAAACGGTCACAGGCATGCACGTGTGCATGTGTGTGTTTCAGTTATCTGAACAGTTGTGTGAGCTTCTGCTTAATAATTTCAGTTTAGAGGTGTGTATGTTGCTAATTTATTCTGAGACAGTAAATTGGCAGGGAGGGCAAGTCAAGATCTATCACTGCTAAGGATTTGATCTATGTTATTAACCCAGATTCTAAAAGACAGGTGATGTTCTGTTTCTTAAGATACTTTATCTGGTATCTTGTTCAATACCTACTGCTGTCTTTGGTTATTTTGTAGAGCAGACTGAGATTCACAGCATTTTTTCAGACAGAAGGGTGTAATTTTGTATAATTTGGAGACCTGAACATTGGATGACCCACTTGATTTAATCATTTCAAGCTGAAGAGCACAACCTGACATTAAGATACATCTTAACTAGTTTCAAGGAAATAGTTATTGGGCCCCTCAATAAGGAAATCGGGTATGTCACCCAAAAACTGTGCCAGTTTGACTTAGTATAATCAGAAGCTGAATAGCCTTCAAAGGTGCTTTTTCACGGTACACATGAGCCTGTGAAAGTAAAGATAACAATGTATGTATTTAGGAGGAAGAGAGCCTGACATTGCACAGATAATCAAGGAAGAGATTATTTTGAGAAAACAGCATGTAACACAATTAAGAGCCCTTGAGAAACAAGACATCAGGTCTCTGCTTGCCATTTGTGAATGAGGAAGACATGCCGCAGTCCTAATGAGTCTGATCCAGACAAGAGATTAAATAACCCTTTTTCTTACCTCAGGCTGGGAAAACTATAAAGGCCAGAACATTTCAACATGTTTACGACATATTGGGTTTGTGTTGTCATATATAGATGAGAACCTGGGGCATTAGAAAAAAGGGAAAAGTAAGTTTGTTTTCCTACTTTCTTTCAGTTCTCAGTGATGAAAATGATTCTAAGGGTCTTTTTTGTATTATTAACTGATTTTGTTAGTTTTAACATCATTGGCTCAGCAATTCCTACCTCAATGGAGCTTATAAAATCCACCAAGAAAACATTTTAAAGGGATAAATATGTAATTGAGCTAGATTCATTTGATTTGTAAATCTTATTAATATGCATGTGGCCAGAAAATTAAGGAAGAGATGTGAACAGAAAATTGAGCTTGGAGAGGGTTTCCAGTACTCTCTAGGAAGGGCGGTAGGTGGAACTTTGTCTATACGTAGAACAACTGTGACCCTTGATCAGGGGGTTTCTTGGGTGGAAATGAATTTAGCAGAAGCATTCTGGAATTAGAACAAGTACGTGCTGCGAATAATAGCTTGTCCTTTAAAATGTTCTTTTGTTTCCAGAGGTAAAACTAGTTTTCCTTTTTTTTTTATTTCACCTTGTCATTATTCAAAACGATTCTATGTGCTGTGTTAAGATTAGAAGCCAGGCTTTCCTGTTGCAATTAACACAGATGGCAAAAGCAAAAATAAACAGAACACTCAAGGGCTGTAAGCACACTTTCAGTATATGTTAATTCATTTTCAGCGGACAAAGAAGTCTTAATCACAAGGACAAGAAATTTTGCCTCAACAGACAAAAGTACTACTTCAGTTCTCAAATGAAACCAATTTATGGCAGCAAATCAAAAAGTATAGTATAAAAATATTGCAGCACAACAGAATGAAAACAATCTCTCTTTGACTCTCAGTCAATTGTGATGCACCTGTGGGATATGCATTTCTTTAACAAGTTTGTTCTTCTCATTAAGCCATCTCACCATGTAAATACCATCACCCTTTATGAAAAAGTAAAGACTATTTTCAGAAGAAAAAATTCTGCAGTAACGTTATGCATGACTTCATACTCTTTTTTCAAGCTTTACCTAGGCATTTTCTTCTTTTAATCTTTTATTTTAGTTTCTACTAGCCATAGCAAAGAACCATTCAGTTACAGGACAGCTAATACAAAATTCAATTTCGAAATTCCATTGTAGCCCCTAAAATGGTCTCTCATACTTTAATGCCGACATGCAAGTTTAGTAGCTGCTGAGCATCTCTATGGGCAAGATTTATGCAGTTTCATTTTCTCAAAAATCTCTCAGGCTTGGCCAATGTAGTACAACTTCCAGTCAAGCATGCTGGCTAACATTATTGGTAACGCAGTTGGGTTTCACTAAACAGCATTTCATTTTGTGCTCAGCTCTGGAGCCCTCAGCACAGGAAAGACATGGACCTGTTGGAGGGGGTCCAGAGAAGGGCTGCAAAAATGATCAGAGGGATGGAATACCTCTCCTGCGAGGACAGGCTGAGAGAGTTGGGGTTGTTCAGCCTGGAGAAGAGAGGACTCTGGAGAGACCTTATTGTGGCCCTTTCAGTACTTAAAGGGGGCTTATAAGAAATATAAGGACAAACTTTTCAGCAGGGCCTGTAGCGATAGGACAAGGGGTAATGGCTTTAAACTAAAAGAGGGAAGATTTAGATTAGGTATAAGGAAGACATTTTTTACGCTGAGGGTGGTGAAACAGTGGCAGAGGTTGCACAGAGAGGTGGTAGATGCCCCATCCCTGGAAACATCCAAGGTCAGGTTGGACGGGACTCTAGGCAACCTGATCTAGTTGAAGATGTCCCTGCTCATTGTAGGGAGGTTGGACTAGGTGACCTTTAAAGGTCCCTTCCAACCCAAACTATTCTATGATTCTATTTAGTTGAAAAGGGCGTAAGAATTGAACTGATTCAAGTTCATGGGATTTGTAACAAGCCACAAGGGACGAGACTGTTTCTTTAGCTTTTAATGCTAAGTGTTTCAATTTTACAGCACACGCAAGAAGAGTGTCCCATTGCTAAGGGTGACAGTCTGAATTAGACAGTCCTGGTCTTACATGCTGATCAGCCGTAGGCTCACCACATAACTTTGGGCAAGACTCTTTGAACCAGGCTGACCTTGCTTAACTTCAGGTGATGCAAGGTATTCAATCTACATCAGATATCAAGGTTTCCTCCCAACAGTGCAAAGAAAAAGATCTGCATCTCCAGAGGGAGATTTATTTCACCCTAAAAGAGAAATCTAAGACACGTACCAGTGGTACTAATTGACCTTGTACTCCTGATGCCTGTAGCGGTACTGTCTGCAAATGGAGCTTAGAGTTCAGGATTTCGCTGAGTTTTGGACTGCTACCGTAAGGTAAAATGGATTTATCCATCCTAAGTGGTCATGCTACTAGACAACGTGGACACTGTTCGTGAAGAAAGCAGCCTGGACTGTGCAAGTTATCAGAGAAGAAAGCATGGACCACTTAGCGTGGGCCTAGTGGCACGGACTTCAGTATGGAGTAGCACCTGAGAGAGGATTCTTCTCTGATAACTTGCACAGTCCAGGCTGCTTTCTCCACGAACAGTGTCCACCTTGTCTAGTTTTGAAAGGCAACCTGTATATGTTGTCTTGAGCTCCAGCTATGTCAGTGACAGCAGTCCAGAAGGCTGTGTGAGTACTAAAACCACTTGGGGACCTATCTTTTTGTGCTTTAATTCTCCATCGCACAAAAGGAGAGTTGCCCTCCTCTTTTTTCATGCATGTTCCAAATACTAAAATGTAAATAACTTAGCGATTAGGAGATGCAGTAATTACAGTAATAACATAGCAGTAACAACACTGAAAAAATTCAGCTTTTGTTACAACATTTTTATATAGAGACATTTCAAGAAAACAAGATTTTGTCCCATGCTGAAGAATGTTAGTCAAAAATTAAATAAAAGCTGCCTAAAATATAAATTACAAAAGGAACCTTTACTCTGACAAGATGTTTTTTCACATATATATGTGTTATTTGCTATGAATATTTATTTTAATCATACTATTTCTTTTCTACTGAAGTTTTTTTAACACATTATTTAGGGAGCATGCTCTGAAATGTCATGACCATTTAATTTGTACAGAAGAAGAGTAGAAAAATAATACTACAGTAAGCTTTGTGTTTGTAGCTAAAAGTTGAAACTGTGGGATGTTTTTGCCCTCTATTGTATGAGAAATTGTTGAAATCATGTAATTAAAGACGGAATTGTACTGCATATACACCAGGGGGCAGAATAAAGGCCACTTTTAGCTTTGACATTTCCTGGCTTTGAGTGCACAATGCAAGAACAGTACAGCTCAACAGTGAACATAAGGTTTTTTGCATGTAACAGAGTATTTATAATTCAAGTCAGCAGTAGCATCTTCCTAATTGTCTTATTGCCAGTTGTCATCAGATGTTAAGCTAAAGACAGAATGATGTGTAACAGAACTGTGCTGCTGCAGTAAGAAGGGACATAAATCACCCTTTGCCATAACTCGATAACTCAGCAGCCAACCATGAAGTACTTGACTGTACAATACCCTATCCAGGCCTTTCTACCCGGAGTAAGAATTGCAGGATTCTTCCCAAAAACAATACTCTTTTTTTTTTTTTTTTTTTTTTTTTTTATATAAAAAAGGGCAAGCAGAGTAGGCTGTAGCCTACTTCACAGAAGAAAGGGCACCATAGCCATATCTCTCTGTTTGGGGGGGGGGGGGAGAAAATAATATGGAGAAAAGTTCAGGCTATTCTTGAAGTGTCATTTTCTAGCTTGCTTCCAGCTCAGAGTCATTCTTAATACTTGGAGTGCCAGGCAAAGCATACCAGTTGATAGAGAATCAAGAAGCTAAAATGGCTGCAGATATCAAGACCAATAATTTTAAATCCACATTTCTAAACAGGCTTGGGATAGCCTAGTGTTCAAATCAATTCACTTTTTGGCAATTATTTTTAAAATTATGACCCTGTTTAGAGAAAAATTTGTCAGTTCATTTTTCCTCTGTTGAACATTTGCATTTCTGGAAAACTAATGTGAGTTATTTAGGAAAGGAAATAGGAATCTGACTCAAAAGGACTAGCAGAAACCAAAGGAACAATTCCTTAAAGTATTGTCAAAAAATTTACATAAAGTGTTTGCCTACAACTTTCAAAATAACATTTAGAAATTAGTCATTCTCTTAATACAAATCCCTCTTTCAAAAAGGGCTGCCTTAAGCATTGAGGGAATAAAAGAGGAACTGCTTTTTAGAAGAGAAGATGAGCTGTGATCTTAAAGTGCCAGTTGTATCCTCTCCTTGTAGTTGATTAAAGCAAAATCTTACATCTGAATGCACTTTATTGTAGGACTAGCAGTTTAGCTCTTTACAAATATTAGTACATGCTCTTCCAAATAGTAGTACATGCTCTCCTGGATAATGTAAAAATGAATCTGAACACTTAAAAGTGTTTTCTAGAGATCTAGTAAGTTCATTTTAATATCATTACATTTTTTCCATTACCTCAGTTGTTTCTAAGCTTTTACTAATGCAAATGTTCTTGACATGACATTTCCACTGATGTATACCTGTTTGTTAGAGGCACCTGGTCAATTATTTAATTGACATAAGTGATATTTTACTTAATACGAAAGAACATCTCTGCTGTCTACTGTCATGTCACATCAGGTACGATGTGAGAATTGGGAGTGATTTCCTCAGTTCTGCAAATATTTTGCCATGTTTCATTCAGCTTTTGAAAAGCATTATAAATTCTGTAAGAAACACTAACAGGGCAAGAAACGCTTTGTAATGTTTTGTGTATGTGTGCACAAATACATGCGTGTACAGAAACTTAGTTCATATTTGAAACGCTAAGTGTGGGGTGAAGCCCCATAAAATCAATGGCAGCTTATGTATTTTTTCAACTTCCTTGTAAACAGTCCTATGTAACTTACTCCATTATAAAATTGTTAGGTTCACAGAAAGAGTGATCTTTTGGTTTTGTGTTGACATGTTGCTTGAGCATGGTAATTTCTAGCACAAAATGTAAAAGGGTTACATCAGAATCTTCCAAACAGTGTAAATTATTATCCTGCTGTTCAGACCTCACAATAAATACTGCTGGCTCTCTCCACCGATAGTTTAAGCTAACGGAATAAGGTCTCCGTGGGGCACAATTTAGAACAGTAAGGATTTCTGACTCAATAAATGGCTGGCTGATTTAACAAAAGGGTGCATGAGATAAGAATGACAAATTAATTTTGGCTAGGTGAAAAGCTATGCTTTTCTTTTTCTCCTTTTTTTTTTTTCCTTTACTTTAAATTTACAGCACTCTCACACCAATTTTGCCTTTCAAAACTTTACAAACTTTCACAGGTTTCAGAGAAAAGGTCGGGATTACATTATAGCCTAAACTCTGCGCTACCAGTGAGTATACTATGATGTAAATTAAAGCTGTGTGCATGTAAGAATTTTTCTTTTCATGCAATTTTATAGAAAATAAATACAGCATGAGGAGGCAGAAGGAAAACTTTTCAGTCCCAAAATCTGTTGTTTTGTTCTGACAACTTTTGCCTGACAGTTTTGTATAGAAATATGAAAGATGTTCAGATTCCATATGCTTAAAACCAAAAATGGATCTTCAAGCAAAAAGTGCTTTTGCATTAAAAGTAAGCAACAGTACTTCTTCATTCTCCCTGCCAGTAAAGGAAGGCTATGTTTCAAGGTAGATTCAGTATAAGTTAACACATACCCTGTTTCTTTCCCTGGCAAGTTGAAGAGACAATTATTTTACACTTCTGTTCCATTTTGTATATGAGTGTGTGCTTGTGGATTTGTGGGTTTTGTCTAAACACAAACATTTTATATATCATTTTGTTACATCCTATATGAATCACATATTGAAAAACTGGTCTCAGATAAATCACTAGTGAAAAATGCTGTGGTATGAAATTCAATAGGCAGCACTGCTACTTTTCCTAAACCTGCAGGCCAGAGGTAGAAACAAAAAAAAAGAGACAACAAAAACAAAGAAAAAAAGGAAAGAAAAAAACCAAAACCAAACAAACAACAAACCAACAAAGTGAATAGCACTCACAGAAATAAGAACAAATAGAAAACAAAAAGCCTAGGCTGCATTTTATCAATGCATCTCAGCACATGGAAAGTGACACAGCTATTAGAGCAAACAGTCCTTTTCTGTTTTCCACCAGGTTTTAAGCCCAATAACTATAGTGCATAATCAAAAGCATTGAAGTCTCACAAAGCATGAGTGTAGACCTCAGAAACAAAGTATTTTGTTAGCTTACAGTTCTTCTTACAGCATGGCTTGGTCAGAGGATGCTCTTTACGCCTTTTCCAAAACTACAGGATAAGAACCAAGCCCGGCTCCCCAGAACTTCAGGCCATTCTGCCACCTTTCTGCCATTACATTGGCTCTTCCTGGACCACTGGCTCCCAGGGAGAATGTAGAAAAGCTAAAAGGCAGCACCATCTTCCGTGAGTGTGCTTGAATACTCTATGTGGGAGAGCCCTCTCCATCTGTAACCAATTCTCCAGTCATTTAAGGAACACAATTAAAACAGAGATGAAGGGATGAGAGAAGAATCTATTTCAGACTCTAATGTATACTCTGAATGCATCTTAGGCCTACTGAGCACCATCCCTCCTCCTTCTGCAGCACTGCTCACAGTTCTACTTTGAACGGAAGGACTATCAAAAGCAGAAAAGACTCAAATAGCAATTTCTATAGCAATCTCTCCTTAATATCCCACCACCAAAAAGAGAAAGCCTGTGGAAGGCTACATGGTTCTGTTCCAATCCACAATACCCCCTGAAATGGCAATTCACAGGCAGCCAGTATGGTAGGAGGTCCTCAGGAGTAACAGAGGCAAAGGGAAAGGGACACCCAAATCAATGTTTAATTCTTTCTCCAGCTTTTCTGATATCCAAATGGACCATAAAGACTCTGGAATATCAGATGAGTTCAACTTAGAGCTAGATGAAATCATTTTCCCACTGAAAAAAAAAAAATCAAATAAAATTGAAAATACTGATGGAGCAAAGAATCGCTGTTGTTTACTCAGAAAGGCTTATGGAATAACATCAATATCTTTCTGAGCCTTAAGGACCCCCTGCATTCCTCCCTCAGGAACATTAGAGAGATAAGAAAAAACAATGATTTTTAGAGACAAGAGCCAGAATATTCTTGGCAATTAGAATAAAAGTGGGCAAATTTATTTCAAGTGCACAATGTAATTGTATGATTTCAGCGATGATAAATAAGACCTACATTATTTTGTCTTTAATGTATAATCAGTTTATATTTAGGCTGTTGGTAGGGAGGAAATACAACCTTTCTGTAATGTCATTCACTGAATACTTTCATTGAAAAAGCAAATTCTGGCAGTGCCCAGCCCAGATTCTGGCAGCGCCCAGCCCAGATTCTGGCAGCCCTCTTAAAGGTCAATACAATTATTTTTAAAACAATCACAATATTTATTATTAGCACCACCAAAGTGAGAATCAGACTGGCTCTCTCACCACTTGGTATCGCAGGCCATGCCTCCTCAAAGAAAAAAGAGACGAGCTTTGCACATGCCTGAAAGATTAGTGAGTGGGGGAGCCAAGCCTGAAACCTTGTCCCACAGTCCTAGAGACTTCAGGATTAATGCCACCTCCCTCTGCCAAATCAGGGTGGCAGGCCATTTGAATGTAGTAAAAGCCTGCAGGCTATTGCTATGAACAGCATGTTTCAAATACAGATTTCAAAGCTTTTTTACAAAGGATTACCATTATCTGCATTTTACACACAGGAAACAAAACATTTGGGAAGGAGATACTCTCTAAGGATGAGAACAGGAGAAGCAGCATCACCTCCTTGGTTATTATCTAATACATCTTCTCCTAGGCTAGCAACTTGAAAGCCACTGGAAGCCCCCACCCCCCACCCCCCCAAAAAAAATAAAACAACCAAAAACCCCACAAAAAAACCCCACACAAAACAAAATGCAAAAACCCCCAATGATTGAATGTTTTTAGCAAACAGGCAGTTTCCAGCATATTCCAGTTCAGCAGATGGATAAAAGTGTACACATTCCTATATTCAGGATCAAATGCCCAATGGATGCAAATAGATCCATTGGGTTTAATGAATTTGCAAAAATTTACACCAGTGAATTCAACTGTTATCTGTAAAAGCTAAAGTGATGGTAAGTTGTAAAAGTTTCTCTATTAAAGAGAAAAATCTACCTATTCTAAAGATGAAGTTTTGTTCAAGTACAGTTACTGAAAGTAGAAAATCATCTTTGTAATAAATATCTAGAGTAAACCTTAGCTTTGGAGAGATAGTGTCCCCTATTGCAACTTCAAGGAAATAAACACCTTTCCAGAGATTAACTATAGGTCTAACCTGAGGAAGAAAGCTGACAGTGAACATGACTTTCTCTTGAAAAAAATCTTAAAAACACAAAACCTTTTTGTGCTGGCGAGGTAATGCCTTAGGTGACCTCATAAGTCTTTTCCACCTCTAGCATCTGTGCTTTTGAGAATTTCCAAGGTAACCAGTACTTCAAATAGGCCACAGGAGCCAAGAGGAAGCTGAGTATTTTCTTAGTTTCTTTTTGGGTGGAGTGAGCAAGATGTCTCGTTCCTCACTAACATTTCTGGTTTTCCATCTATTGATTTTTTTTTTTTCTTATATAGAGAATGGCTTTGGAGTCTATTGACAAAGTTAAGCCAAAATTAAAATCCAATGCATATTTTCTGCACATCCCATTAGCACCAAAACTAGTAGTAGTGCTTTTTGTTTCACTCCCTTTCCTTTCTGTTTTGCACACAAAATACAAGTATGTTTGTGACATACATAATGGAATATGACAGCACAGAGGTGGGAATGTCTTTATATTGCCATGGCAATAGACAAACAGTGTTTATTACTGGTAGTTTTAGGCTTTCACTCAAGTATTGGAAGCACTTTTTAGTTCTTTCTTCTTATGCAAACATATTTTAGTGATTCTTGGCTGGCTTGATCCTTGCTGGCTCAATGAGGTGTAAATTAAACGGCAGTTTTGTGGGCCAGGAAGGTCTCCTGCTCCACCAAGAAATAAATCACCTTGCGATGACAGACTGCATTTCCACTGCCACTCCTTCCCTCAGTCACGGAAGGGGACAGTACCTTTACATTTGGTCCAGAGAGTGTACGGTCATACATTCATGGTCTCCCCACTCCTGAGTCATTCAGGTTTATGAAAGCTTAAAACAGAGGTGAACTTAGTCCCTTTACTTACCATATCTGACAGCAGCATTAAAACTAGTGCTGTAACTTTTACTAAGTATTACTTTGGCTGAGGTTTAATCGACATACTGTCCAAATCTAGACAGATGCCTATTTAACGTACTGGCACCTTAAGTCATTACTTGAACTTCTGAATTGCCTATACTTATATTGATCCCACTTAAATGATTTTCTTAAGTGAAATGTAAATTATCCTATAATTACAATTGTCAGGATTTATCATAAGAATCAGCATAGATGGAAGAGCCTTGGAAAAAAAAATGATCCTACTGTAAGGCAGGCCAAACAATGCTTGTGATTCAACTTAGATTCTGTAGCTAATATTCTGTTAATATTAATTTTTCTTTAGAAATATTCCTGTTTTATTTTCACCAAAGCCAGCAAGGTTAATTATTGGGCATTTAATACCTATGAAGTAAGTTCTAGTTTTAAATGTTAACTGGAATACATTGATACTTTCAGTATATGCTGTGATCTGAAAAAAACATATAAGTGAGAGAAGACACTGAAGCCACAAATATTCTTTTGTTGTCCTTTTTCTTTTAGCTTATGAGGTCAATTTTGCCTGCATGTATGTAGTCACAAAGAAAGGAACGCTACAGCACCACTTATGATAGAAACATCTTATCACAGGGTTGAAGGAAATCTCAGACATTTAGAAAGTGCCCATGATGCCTGCCAGAATCAATTATATATCATACCTGACCAGTTTGTCTAGCCTGCTCTTAAAGTCTTCTAGTGATAAAGATTCATATCGTTACCTGCACAACCCATTTAGTATTTCAAGAGCCTTGGCAAATCCTTTCTAACATCCCATCTGAACCTCCCTTGCTTGGGATTCATCTTGTTTCAGCCACCATGGAGACAGAGCACAGAAAAAGCCCTTCTTTGCAGGAGCCTTTACATGCAGAAGATTGCTACCATATCACTGCATAGTCTTCCCTTCGAAAGGCTAAACATCCCCATACCGTTCACTCCTCCCCCACAACAACATCTTGTACAGTTTGAACTCATTGCTCTTTTTTGGACTCTTTCAAATACTTAGCCTCTTTCTTGAAAAGAATTGCCTCAAATTGGGTACAATATGAGGCGCTACTAGATAACTTGACTAAATCTTTAATGTGATTTAAGAGTTAGTTAACATAAGCAGTCACTCTTGGAAGATTTTGTCTCTCTTCATCACAAGATTCTTCCTCTCCTTTTCTATGGATTTAATGAGTAAATAACTGCCAATATCACTGTGCGATATTTGGGTAACACCTGAAAATATACCATTGATCCAGCACGTGCTACAGTGCCAGCTATGAACTAATGGGGCTAAACGTTAAAGCTGAAATTTGCATAACAGTCCTAGAGAAGCTTGACCTATCTGAACAATAGACGGGCAACTTTGGGATAACAAAATGAATTCTATTAAGCCAGAAGAGTAGTAAAATCAGTTTATTAAGATCAAGTAGCAAAGACAAAATCAAGTTCTGGGTAGAACAGAGCCTGGGGATGGATGTACTCACAGATGACGGGTAAATCTCCAGTAACCTCTTTTCATACTTATGAAACTAGAAAGCTAGAAACATTGAAAGTAAAGGTCTTAAAATTAAGTGGGGTCATAATCAAAATAAAGAATTAGAAATGTTTCCAATACAAAGGTCTCTTTAACAGAAGTATAGTCATAACTGAACAAAAAAATAGCTTTGTGGCACTGCAGATTGAAACTCCCCAAATGTGGCTGCAATTTACCAAGACTCTGATCCATTTGTTTCACAGTGAAGTCCTTAAATAACACACACCTGTTCGTCATTTGCTATTTTTTCTTTTTTTGCTGAAATAAATATCTGTTGACTTGGCTTCATTCTGAAGCAAAAATTATATAGTGAAAATATATTAAAGAGTGTTATTTCTCTGGTATGAGTCAGAGTCCTGTACTTCAAAACCTCAACCACAGCAACCAGTCTGAAAGCTAAACCACACAAACAAGTGTATATATAATTCAAATAAACCACTTAATAAATCTAAATTGCAGATAAAGCATCAATTGGCTTTCAAGATAACACATTTTGAGATGTTCAGAAGAATATGCATTATAGACATAGAAGGACTATTGTAAGCTCTTTGCAAACTCTCAAGATTGTAACACATTGCATAGACTCAAAAAGTAATAGCAGTTCACAGAATCACAGAATTTTCAGAGTTGGAAGGGACCTCTAGAGATCATCTAGTCCAACTCCCCTGCTAAAGCAGGACTGCCTAGAGCACATTACTCAGGACTGCATCCAGGCGGGTCTTGAAAATCTCCAGAGAAGGGGACTCCACAACCTCCCTGGGCAGCCTGTGCCAGTGCTCTGTCACCCGAACTGTAAAGAAGTTTTTCTGTGTGTTGGAACGGAACTTCCTATGTTCCACCTTACACCCATTGCCCCTCGTCCTGTCACTGGGAACCACCGCGAAGAGTGTGGCTCCATCCTCCTTCAACCCACCCTTTAGATATTTGTAAGTAGTAATAAGGTCTCCCCTCAGCCTTCTCTTCTCCAGCCTAAAGAGTCCCAGCTCTCTCAACCTTTCCTCATAAGGGAGATGCTCCAATCCCTCAATCATCTTGGTTGCCCTTCACTGGACTCTCTCCAGCAGTTCCCTGTCCCTCTTGAACTGGGGAGCCCAAAACTGGACACAGTATTCCAGTTGTGGCCTCACCAGTGCCGCGTATAGGGGGAGACAGACCTCCCTCGACCTACTGGACACACTCTTCCCTATGCAGCCCAGGATTCCATTGGCCTTTTTGGCAGCAAGGGCACACTGCTGGCTCAGTGACAATTTACTGTCTACCAGGACCCCCAAATCCTTCTCCTCAAAGCTACTTCCCAGCAGGTCCACCCCTAACCTATACTGGTGTCTGGCATTCTTCCTCCCCAGGTGCAGGACCTTGCACTTGCTTATGTTGAACCTCATTAGGTTCCTCTCTGCCCAGCTCTCCAGCCTGTCCAGGTCACACTGGATGGCAGCGCGGCCCTCTGGAGTGTCAGCCACCCCTCCCAGTTTGGTATCATCAGCGAACTTGCTGAGGATACACTCTGTCCCCTCATCCAGGTCATTAATGAATATATTAAACAAAATTGGACCAAGTATCGACCCCTGGGGGACACCACAGTTGCACTGAGATTTTGGTAATTTTTCACAGGTCCTTTGTTCTTGATCATTCTTGTCTTTCACTCCGGAACACTGGAAAACCTTGTGGTCACACAGTCCCTGCCAACTAATGCAAAAGAGGTTTCCTCACTTTTAGCTTCAAATCCTACCAAGTGCATGTTGCAGCTCTGAAAATGTTCCCCTCTGGGAATATTTCAAGGCAATTGCGGCAATAAGCTCTGTTTTTCATCAGCTGCTAAAAGGTTTCCACTCTGCCCTCTGCAGCATATTTACCCCCATGGAAAGGGCCCACCAGAATCAGTGTTAAGTGCGGATTTGTCTCTAGATACCCAAACTGAGAGAGTGGCACATGGGACTGTGAGGACGTTTGAGAATCCCCTTCCCAAAGCCTGCCAACAAACTACTGGTAGTCCTACAAGGGGGACTTCAGACAAATTTGTTAGTTCTGACAGCGTGCATATGAGTATCCAGATGCCAAATGAGTGCTGAGGATAACCTGTTATGCCCTGAGCACCGCACAGCTTGGTCCGCTCCACGACACAACTATTGTGGGGAAACAGATGAGGCATCCACTGCAGTCTGAGGCAGCGCGTTATATCCACATCTCAGATCTCAACTGTGACCCCTAGTAACTAGTGGTCATACTCAGCTGCAGCAGTTTGACTTCTGCTAGGAGGGAGGGATTAATCGTTGAACAAATTAGGAGCCAGTGTTTTGACACAGGGCCAAGAACGATGGGTCCTATCTCTGGCCTCGATACAGCGCCTTTGTCCTGCTCAGCTGCTACTTCAGGCACTGAAGCTGCTTTCACTGACTGGTAATTTGTCTAGAGCAAGAT
Source organism: Charadrius vociferus (assembly GCF_000708025.1). NCBI lineage: Eukaryota > Metazoa > Chordata > Aves > Charadriiformes > Charadriidae > Charadrius > Charadrius vociferus. Next base: position 2,494,867 of record NW_009648963.1, on the reverse strand, counting down.
GCTCTAAGATGTACAAGGGCTTAAAATGATACTCATCTGACCCTTGACGGAATCCCAGGCAGGAATAGCGATTCTTCTCCCTCTCTCTCTTGGAACTTGCACTTCCCCAGGTCTAAGAATTATGTTTATTAAGAGAAAAGGATTTTTTTTTTAGCCAGACAGAGCTCACAACTTCATAGACACCTAACACTATTGACTTTTTTAGGTCATCATTGGTGGAAATACCAGAAAAGAGTTAAAGAGGGAATTGGCAATTGGAAGGACTCCACAAAGCATAGAAATAGTATTTATTTGTTCTCAGCAGCTCATTTTTTTCAGGGCCAGGAGAGTGAAAAGCCTCTGTAATTACTAACTACAAATGTTTACATTATCCAGGGAATTGCAAATTCCCTTTAATTGCTGATAGCAGTTCAGATGCTTGAGGTAGAGGAAGTAAAACATAGAGGCAATAACATCAGTCGTTACAGCCAGTTCTCACTTTTTCATCCTAGGGGGAAACAAGCTGCTGCGAACACAGGAGCAGTACAAGGACAACTTAGCTAAAAGCTGAAATCTTTCAAAAAGTTTAAAATAAACCAGCATGTTGGGGTACCAAGCTCATTTGAAAAATTATGAAATAGCACCACAGATTTCTACAGAGCAGACTATAATCCACCTGTGTGTAACCAAGTGTTTTGGTCCATAGAGCACGGACACAGGGTCACCAGGCAAAATTTTATGTTTGCAGTGAATTTACCTTCCTTGAAAATCCCCTTTGCACACACAGTTAGGTCATACTGCCACCATTTGCTTTCTTCCCCTTGTAAACTGCTTGGCAGATAAAACCCCAGCTATGAACGAATAATATATCTTGAGAGCATTAGCAAACCGAAAAACGTGTAACTACTGAAGCAAAGTGTTCTGCCTCAGGAAGGTGTCCTGCACTTAGAAAATTATATTGCATTTCACACACAACAAAACAAGACTGAAGCACCTCTGAGCTGAGTCTTGTGGGAAACTAGGATTTAACATCAGTCCCCAAAAGCAGGCTATAAATGTAGTTATGCTTGTTACCAGTACTGGGAATTTTATTAAAATATTCATTGACCACTGTGTTTATCAGAGAACTTGTATCTGCTTAACTCATGGCACCCTGGAAAAGATTTCCAGGGGATAATTAAAGCCTGAAATCCTGGGGGGATTAGCATCAGCAAATCCCAGCCCCTCTAGGTCTAAGGGATTGGTCTGAGGATTCATAGATGTCCTTTACGTAGTCATCAGTGTTTCAGGCTGCCGGTTTCATGTACTAACAAAAATGGCCAGTACAGACTTTTGTCAAAGTGAACAAAAGTGAGGTGCATTAGGAGGGCAGTTGGGGCAGGTAGTGAAGCATTTGACCTTACACCTTTGTTTTGCTTCTGAAATGGCTTTGTTTTCCCCTGGCATGCAGTCACTGCCTAGGTCATCGGGGCAAGTTTTAGAGTGTTTCCTTTATTCCTGTATGGCTCTCTCACTCATACACCCCCATACACATATATGCGTGTGTATATATATACATATATATATATAAAGAAAGAGAGGGTGTGAGAAAATTCCAGGTAGTAGAAAAATGCATGACAAAGATATGAGAGGAAGCAGGAATAAATGAAGATGCCATACCAGGAATATAGTAAAAGACAGGGGACTAATAGACAAACATTTTGGTCTAGGAAAACAGGAAACCACATCTAGGATACACACACATTTTTTCATGTAAAAGATCGTGTGCTAATCATATTTTTTCACTGATGGCAACTACTGGTATGAGGTAGGGTGGGCAACTTGTAGCGTAAGTTAATTAAGAGGACGATGCTCCTAAAGGCAGATAAATTGACAGGAAGTAATTTTCTATTGCTATTGCCACAAAATGACCAGGTAGGCAGGACTCCCTTTACAGTCCTTTGAACACAAATTTGGCTCAAGTAAATTCATGGGGTTATGGAGATCCTGACATAGTACTTTTGAATCACACTCTGGATAAAAAAAGCTGACAAAATAGATTTTCACCAAAGCAGATGTGTTAGAGTCCTAAGAATCCACCACTATACAAGTAACACTGCTCAAACAAGAGTGTGAGAAGACAAAACGCCATCACAACTTCTAAGTTGTGATATTCACAATCATATGAAGGAATTAAATTTAAAAATATTTGAAAGATAAAGAATCTTCCATGAAATACATAGAATATACCCACAAGGGAGCATGAATCCTAATGTGTTGGCTTTTTAGATATTTTGTTTTTATTAAAGCTTTCACAGGCACTACAGTTACCAGACTGGAAAGCAAATATTAATACACTAATAATTTGTCATACAGAATTGTAAGATATTTTAAAAAAAATACCTGTTGCAATTTGCACGTTTTATATTTGCCAAAATCATTGGGTTAAAGGTGAGCACACAAAAAAATGAATCCCCCAAAATACAGCATCCATTAGGTGTAGTTAGGGAGATCCTCACTGCTATATACTGTACATGTACTGCCTGTCATCTGCACTGGGAAAACAAAGGTGAAAAGTGATCTTCCACGCCATTTTCCTGTATTCTCTCTACCAGGCTGCCAAAATTCAGTGTATTGTGAGGATTCACTAAATATATGCTATGCAGTATTGTAACACATGAACGGCATTTTTTGCAAGATATGGAGGGCTGCCAAGATGGGCAGGGGCTGGGGCACATGGCATACATGGAGGAGAAGCTGAAGGTCAGTTTGTTCTGCCTGGAGAAGAGGGCACTGCGGGGGAACCTTATTGCTCATGGGTGACCATGGGGAAGACAGAGCCAAACTCTCCTTGGAGAGGCACAGTGAATGGATGTGAAGCAATGGGCACAAGTCACAGGAAGGAAAAAAATATCTCCCAATGAAAAAAGTTGAACCCTGGAGCAGGCTGTCCAGAGGGGTAATATCTGTCCTTGAAGACATCTAAAGCTCTCCTGGATATGGCTCCTGGCAACCTGGTCAACTGCAAAGATCTTCTTCAAGCATGGGATTGGACCAGATGACCTTAGAGTTCATATTCTGCAATGTCATGATAACTATGCAACCTAGAAAGATATGGAGCCACTTTCATGAAAGCAGCAATTTTACAGGAGGCCACAAAAGTGGAAATATATAAGAGTAAATGACTCAGTTTAAAAGACACTAAAAATACCCTTGTTCATAACTCTTACAGTATTTAAAAAACAAAAGGGATCTGAAATTCTGATTTACAAATGAATCACATTTCTGAAGAAGAATACATAAAGTAAGGAAATAGTTCAAACACTGATAATCTCTGATTTCCCTGGAACATAAAGTACAAGCAGAATTCCCAGCTGGTTAAGGTAGCAAACATGGTGGTGGAGAGAAACACTAATTATATATTAGCTCAGTTAAACTAATTCATGTGGGACTGCATCACACGAATTGAAGAAATAACTGTTAGTATATGAAATGATGGAAGAACTAGTAAACATGTAATCATTGTAAACCCACCTCTGTGATAGGTAGCCTAAATTTGTAAATGCTCCAGTAAAAACGAGACTTTAATAGAGATTGAACCTGTCCTACCTGTATATATGCTACTATTTGTTTTCAACAGCAATTAAACTGACAGTAAAATCAGCAGAAAAAAGTGTAAATATCAACATCAAACAGAAGGCAGCCCCTCAGAACTTCCTGGAAAAGTGAAATAATGATAATTCTAGCTGACAAAACAGTAATTATACAGGAAGACAAATTAAGTCAATAGAATCAAGGTGTTTGATTATATGAAAAGGGAAATAATTTGGATGTTAAAATAAAAGATAGATAACATCCTCACAGGCAAGCGTAGGGAGTGTGGGTTAGATGAGTGGACAGTGAGGTGGATTGAGAACTGAGGGAATGGCAGAGCTCAGAGGGTTGTCATCAGTGGCACAGAGTCCAGTTGGAGGCCTGTAACTAGCGGTGTTCCCCAGGGGTCAGTACTGGGTCCAGTCTTGTTGAACATATTCATCAACGACCCGGATGAGGCCAGAGTGTACCCTCAGCAAGTTTGCTGATGGCACAAAACTGGGAGGAGTGGCTGACACACCAGAAGCCTGTCCTGCCATATAGCAAGACCTGGACAGGATGGAGAGTTGGGCGGAGAGGGACCTAATGAAGTTCAACAAGGGCAAGCGTAGGGTCCTGCCCCTAGGGAGGAATAACCCCATGCACCCATACAGGTTAGGGATCAACCTACTGGAAAGCAGCTCTGCAGAGAGGGACCTGGGAGTCCTGATGAACAACAAGTTGACCATGAGCCAGCAATGTGCCCTTGTGGCCAAGAAAGCCAATGGCATCCTGGGGTGTCTTAAAAGAAAGCGTGGCCAGCAGGTCGAGGGAGGTTGTCCTCCCCCTCTACTCTGCCCTGGTAAGGCCACATCTGGAGTTCTGTGTCCGGTTCTGGGTTCCCCAGTTCAAGAAAGACAGGGAACTATTGGACAGAGTTCAGTGGAAGGCTACAAAGATGATCAAGGGACTGGGGCATCTTTGATATGAGGAAAGCCTGAGAAACCTGGGTCTGTTTATCTTGGAAAAGAGAAGATTGAGAGGGAATCTTATCAATGCTTATAAATATCTAAAGAGCAGCTGTCAAGAGGATGGGGCCAGACTTTTCGGTGATGCCCAGCGACAGGACAAGGGGCAACAGGCACAAGCTGCAACACAGGAAAATCCACCTCAACATAAGGAAAAACTTCTTTACTTTGAGGGTTCCAGAGCACTGGAAGAGGCTGCCCAGAGAGGTTGTGGAGGCTCCTTCTCCAGAGGTATTTAAAACCCACCTGGATGCATTTCTGTCCAACCTGCTTGAGATGAACCTGTTTTGGCAGGGGAATTGGACTAGATGATCTCTGAAGGTCCCTTCCAACCCCTACCATTCTGTGGTTTTGTGATTCTGTGATAAAGAGATTCTGGTCCAAATCTTTATTTGGTGTAAATCCTGCAGTTCTAGCAAAGTCAGGGGTAGATCAAGGCTATGCAGATGATGGCTAGGGATCCAAACTTCAAGATGTTTATTTTGGAGAAAAGTAAGGTATAATTCATACCCCTCTTTTCACACTGAATAGCGTTTTGCTCTTCAGAGAGTCCTCAAAATTCCAACAAATTACTTGCAAAATAGAAGAATATTCAAGGAGCTGAAACTTCAAGGTTTAGAAGAAATTCACAGAAGTGCGCAAACCTGATAGCAGAACGTCAGCTTTTGTGCCCGTAAACAAAGCTGCTGCTCCTGTATATCCCTGAGATCTACAGAATGTGCTATAAAAACCCGTTCAAAACCCATTAACACATTTCTTTCACCTGGAAAGACAAACACGTGTTTCTGCAACTTTGATAAATGCCATGCTTTAGTAAATTAAATCAGACCATGTTGTCATAAACAGGTACTTTTAGGATAGGCAAGATGCATTACTATGAAAAAGTGCTTGTCTACATTGCCTATGTGATCATGCTTAATTTATAGAACTCGCCCTCCAAGAGTGGTTTTAGTCATTTGTTTCAGAGTGTATTTACATAAAGCAGAAGTGATCCCATCAGGATCTGTAGGTTAGCACTGAGGATGTCAGCCAGCCTTGGTATTCAATGCAAAGTTTGTTCTCTCCTCCACAATTTCTCCTCTGTGACCCCGTATAAATAACAGACTTGTAGTTTTTGAGGGCCTCACACAGGGGTTTTGTGATAATCTTCTGAATCTGATCATGGATTCTATGTTTGGCTGTGTAATTTAGCTAGAATGTCTTTTAGAAAGTCCTCATCCTGATTTTGAACCTTCAGGTAACAGAATACATGACCTCTTTATTAGATGGTCCAACAGTCACCTACCTTCAGCTTAAGAAAAATAAATCTACGCTTAAATAGGAATTGAATTTCAGCCTTTGAAGTTAGCCACTCTGTTGCTCTGGACTTCCTTTTCCACCTGCTGTATTTTGTTCTCTTAGCCCAGATGGAACCAACATGTTGCCTGCAAGCAGAATTCATCCTGAGTGATTCTTCCATCTCACCCACGATGACGTTTTTCCCCAAGAAAACAGCTCTCGTGCAGCTCCTTGTGCGGTACCAGTGCAAACCAAGCTGCTACCTCATCCAAAGCAAAAGCAAGGCAGCGGCCAGACTTTTGCCCACATGGGACTTAGAGTATCTGCTGTGACTCAGGGGCGGGGAAAAGCATCCCAAGTCACCTGCCTCCACCTTTCTGAGCCAAAGCACAGAGGCATGTGGCATACAGAGGGGTGACATGCCATTGCCACACAAGCACCTGCAGGGATTTGGAGAGCTGCTTGCCTGCATCAAGGGTTATCACCGTGTCCAAGTACGTCTTGGAGGTGAGGGAAGGAGCATGTCCTTGCACAGGCAGTGTGCGTGTGAGGGCTGGAGGAGGAGGAGGAAGGTGTGCTTCCTACACGGGGCCAGCCTCCACTGTGCCACATGGCTGGTGCTGCTGCCACCAGGTTGATCAGCAGAGAAGGTCCCAGACTCACACCAGGACTGCCACATTTACATCACAGCCTTCCTGGGGAGGGAGTCATCCTTTACCACCACCGTACAGTGACTGTTACACTGTCTATCACAGATGACATAGCACAGTGTCACCCAAAGAGAAGAAAAAGTACTGGTGCTGACTTGCAAGTGGAATAAAACGTTACATTTCTTCTCAAAGCCTGCTGCCATTGAAAGTCCTACTCAGTGTTTTTTCTGCTAATTTCTAACTTGTGTTCATTTAGGGAAAAACATTTAGATGGGTAGGAATCCTCCAACTCTTAGCATAATACTTTCAATGATTTACTTTCCTAGCTGGATCTTTTTCCCTTTATTACTCAGGTAAATGTCAAACAGCAATCTTGGCCCGCATACAGCAGATAATGCATGTTGACTCTGCTTCTAACAAATTAATGATGTATCTTTGGTAAGATACCACTTTCTGAATATTCATTTTCTCAGAGGGATTGGATTCTTTCTGCTGATTTCGGCAGCCTTTGTTCTCAACCACCAACCACCACTATTATCATCTAGTAAACATGACATTCTGAAGTGAGGGTTCGACCGACTCTAACAGAATTCTGGCAACACCCAGTTGACTAAAAGAAACTCAGGAAGATACGTGAGATGACAAAACATTTTAAATGTTAGTAAATGAGGACCTTAGCATGGCTGCTGCCAATGGAGAAAAATGGCATGCCTAAATCGCTGTAGAAAAAATGGTGGGCGGGAGGAGCGAGAGCTCCACAAGTGATAATTAACTTAGTGAGCTATACCACAAACAGTATTGAAATTTTGCAATAGATCTGAAGCAGAGAAAAAGGTAACATGTAAAATCTTCTTAATGAGCATTTAAACACAAAGTCCCCGAAGCAAGAACTGAATCGACGAGGGCAAGTCTCACTCAGCCAAATCTTGCTGACACCTTTCTATCTCCTAAATTGAGGTGACAAGCTGTCCGCCCCAGGGAGAACAGCGAGCCATGAGCTGATGAAACCTGGGAGATGTAGTTAGATGTCAGTACAACCACCAGGCTCTAATCTTTCCCACCAAGTACCTCGGCTGTATAACCCTTGGACTTGCCCAGGCTACCCCGATTCACAGGCTGTTCAAATGCTGCACCCGATACTTCGTTTGCCTTTGCTTTACAGGATTTTATAGTAGCTCATAAGGGCATAATAAGGTATTTACATAAGTTAGGACATATTTAGGTGCTTTGCAACATAGATACATGCTTTAAAGAATTTTCCACAGCACTTAACTCAGTTAACTGCCGCCTCTACTAACAAGCATGAAGCTTTTCAGCATCTTGAGACGTATACATTTCTCTAAAAAGGTGGACTATATGCTTGCCGAGGTCATTTAACACCACTCACGGTGAGCTATGTTTGAGGAATTAAGCCTCAAATGGGCTGTACTTTTTGTAGCTGCAACAATAGTAGGGAACCAAACGCAATACTGAAATAGAGATGCTAATGAACCTCCTGGTGATAAATCTTTTAGGCCAGCTGGCCAGTTAGTCTCATTTTGAGTTGTTCTGCATATTCAGTAGCCTTTCAAAAATAATAAAGACAGGACACATTTTGAAAATAAAGACATATACTCACCATAATAGTTTTAATCCCACAAACCTTCTTGCAGCCTACCACACCGCTGGACTCCAGAGCAATTGTAAATGGAAACCCCACCTGGGCATAAATAAGCCTGAATACTCTTCAGAGAATAAGCCTAAAACTGAGTTCATGCCCATTCCCCAGGGACTGATGCTGCAAACGACTCTCTCCTTGTATAAGGAAAAATCTGGTAAACCAAAATGATAGCGAAATAGTTCTGGGAATTGGACCCATTAGTTACTAGACCATTGATTCAACTCCCTCTCCCCTCATGAATATTCAGCAGAATGAAAGAACGAATAACTTTATCTCGAAAGTTGGGTTTGACCACAGTTGTTTACAAAAGCAAACCTTCAAAGGTAAATATCTGAGTACTTCACGTTATTTTAATTCCTTACAAAAACTATTTATGATTTTTATTTCTACTTCAAATGCTTAAGAACACTCATTATGAAAAGAAATATAGCTCAGCAGGATCCTCACACAATATGTTGATTACAATTCTATGGTATTTATTTAAGACTGAGAAAAATGTCCCTGGCATAATGCCAGTATCTTTCACTACTGTCTACAGTCAGCACAGAGTCTGCATAACTGCAGAGGTTAAAAAGGCTAAATTTTGGGTACATTTACTTGCTTCTTTAATTATTGACGAGAAAACAGTTGGTCACTAGAGGCTGATAACATTCCTACTGTTAAAGGCCTTTTTATCTCCCAGGGTAATGAGAAACTTTATTTTTATATAAATAATTCTCTCTATATAATGCTAGGGGGTTTACATATGCCAAATTTTGTATTAATTTTAATTAAAAACAAGTAATTATAATACCAATACAGGGCGGCTATGCAGAGATGATAAATTACAAATTATTGATAATTAAATATTACATGTGAAGGTACTTAGAAGTATTCATATTTATAATTAACAATAATCTAAAATTAAAAGAGGCATATGAAACCCAAGACCTATTACTGTATTAAGATTGTCTTCCTATAAGACCCTGTTTTCTCTTATGAAATTATTCGTATAAAAGCTTATAATTAAATATTACAATATTTAATTTTTTTAGCCCATAATCGGGTAATTACAGGCTTTGCTTTTGGCACCTTCTTACATTCTTTTTGTTCTGACTGATACATGTCTTGTGGCAATTAATTGAGTTTTTTCAACATTATGATTTACAGTTCTCTGTTCTGTTGGTAATCTGGTAATTGAACAGTTTGTGCATGGCTAAGCCGTTGTGGCAGTTCATCACTTCTGTAATTTTTATTTTTTTTTAATGATCTCTGATGAGGAGAGATATGTGGAGTTTTACAAGGAAAAGGAATTTAAATATTTGCAAATCTGGTTTCGTATGGAAAGTATCTTTTGACAATATTTTTACTTTTAATATTCATAAAATAATCTCTGAGTTTACTTGAGCGATATCTAAGAGATACTCCATATTTCAGAACGTCATGTTGTAAGTTAAAGTGTAATGAATTTTGGTAGATTGATGCGAATCTGATTGTCAGAAATGTTGAGCCCCCAGTCATACCAGTTCAAGCTAATAAGAGCAAACAAGCCTTTGCTTGTCTAAAAAAAAAATCAATCTTTTATGCAGATGTGCATTTTTAAATGGACATCCATAAATACCCCATAGAAGCTCAAGAATGAAAAAGAACATGATAAATTGAACTAATTCTGTTAGCTAACGTGCAGCATGGACTTGCATTGATGCTAACAGCAGAAAAAAGGTTTTAGCATTAAACAGCACCAAGTCTTTCTTTATTTATTTTAGATAACACCGTTGTTAATAGTGGCCATGTCACAAGTGGAATGAGGGAATGTGTGCATTTTACACAGATGCATTTACGCATCTGTGTAAAAATGTGCTATAATAAAGATGTAAAAATTCTGTATGTGCTCACATACACAAGAAAAATCTCACTATCTTTGTTTGAAAGGCAGCATGGCTCCAAACATTTTTGCTTTTGAAGCCTCATAGACCCTTTCCCTTTCTTCATTTCTCACTCTCTCTCTAGGGTGAAGGACATGAGGGCATGTATATTGCTGACAGGAAAACTCTTGCTTAATGAAAATAAGCTGAGCTAAAGATTCCAGAAGAAGGATACCTCAACACTGAAATGATATGTATTTGCTTTCTGTGCATTTTAGCACCAAACGGATGAAACACTGGTGCCAGCAACTGGAGTGTAGATAAGGAACAGATCAAGAGCTTTTCGTGTGGAAAGATTGCATTAGCCTGGGGAACAATAGTCTCCAGATACTGCTGAGCCACAGGGTAAAGAGGAAATATAATTTAAACAAGTGAGAGCAGGTATATATTACCCACTGACCTACTGCCATGGTTCTCATTTCTTAACCTTTAAAGAGAAACATCTATTTGTTGGAGGACAAAGGAATGGTCCTGGTGTAGAAGAGAATGTGACATAGCTCAACCCACAGTAAATTATGGCTGATGTTTATAGAGCATTCTTCACACAAATGAATATACACACATGCAAAGTCCATCATTATTAATTTTGTTTTCTTCTCTGAAAGTAATCAAAAATCACAACAAAGCCCAAATGTTTCTATGCAAGGGTTTTAAATGAATGTTTCACACAAGAGAAGCAATCTTTCCAATTTTGTAAGTCATATTACACAGCTGCAGAATAGGTGACTGCAGACACCCTCTATTCAGTGTTACATTTTATCATCCTTATAGGAGTTTTGCCTTTTGTCATAATACTTAGGGCTCGTGCCACTTCTAAGCAGACTAGAAAGAGCACATTCATCTCCATGGCCCAGTCCCACATTGCTGCAGAGACCCCTCCATCACAGGCTAGCAACCCGCAGGGAGAGAAACCGGGAAACGGGTCAGCCCAGCTCAGTAGCATTCTGCTAAGGAGAATCCCTAAAACTTTTCCCATGGCTGTTCAGATCACTTTAAATATTTTGCATGCTGAGATTATTTTATATTTATATATAAATATATCCATGAGTTGTTGGATCTCCATAACAGGAAAACCCCATGAGCAGATGTTGCCTCAGAAGGGGCTACTCCTCCAAAAAACCAGGCAGGGCCTCCATACTCACCACAGTCTGAGCAGAAATGCATACTTAGAACCCAGAAGGATCTGCTAAGCTTGGTGTAAGAACAGACCAAAGCCTTGAAAGGAATCCAAGGCAAAGTTTATGATGCTATTTTATTGGGGTTTGAGAGATAACCTCTTATGGATATCTCTGCAGAAAATGGGTGATTGTGCTTCAGGTTTCTCTTTTCATTATGTTCAGTTTTAATACCACTACCACTAGCTCATCTTCTGAGGAATTTTAAGGAAACAGCTGTTATAAAAATAACAAACAAAGGGCATTAACCTGGAAGCTTTTGACATGTACAGGCCTACTTGCACGCATAAGTATTGGGCACCACAGAAAATTTTTACTTAATATTTAAGCTATGAGCAATGTATCACCTTAAAACGAGAGTCTATGTTACTGAATATTACTTAAGACATAAATTTGTTTGCTTGATCTCCATATTGTCCTATAATGACCCCTTTGAGATTATCTTCTTTCAGCACCATCTGCTACCAGAAAAAGCCAGTGCATACATGTATACTTTTTCAAATCTTCATATGCAGTTAATACTTTCCCCTGGTACAGTAACATAGTCTGCAGATAGGACTGGTCATGTTCAGAAAGGAGAAAACCCGTAGCCTGGTGAATTTAATATTACGTATTTGAATATTGTCTGGTAGTAAATAAACATCTGCATACGGAGTTTTATGCAATATTTAAAATAAATAATCTAACTATATTCTAGAATACTATCCAAGAAACTATATCCATCCTCCTAAGATGAAAAGCACTCCTAGTCCTCCGAAGACAAAAAATATCATGTAAATAATATTTGCCTGTACAGTAACCTACCAATTTTGCCACCTTTACAATTACTGTGACAAGTATTATTCAGCACAAGCAAAGATAGGAGAACATGACCTGAGCAACATGCTTACATAAAAGTTAATCTTGTTCCCATTGAACGGCTTCACAAACCGCCAGGGAAGCAGGACTACCTGTCTGACTTCATGTGCTCCTTTCAGAGATGCAGGCAGAAACTAGTAATTCCTCTCAGATATACCCACTTTTTGTTAGCCAGCTTTTTGTTTCAGTGTGTATCACAGATACCTCATACACTGTGGAAATTACAGAGCTTCTCTACCGCAATCAAATACAATTAAGAACAAAAGCTGTTTTCAAAGTGTCACGTTTAAAAAATAACACTTTCAGTGGAATTAATAGAGGTGTGAATTAACACCGAGTTATTTTCCTTCTCAGACCAAATTATAGCCTGAGACAACTATATGCTGTTTCCAGTGAATTCCATACAGTACATTTACAAATGTGCATGCCCTATTTAGAGTTTTAGTAGAGCAGCCATGCCCCATGCCTTTCACTATGTCAGAGCCTGATCTTACACCTAAGTTCCAAGAGGCACAGTTTCTGTCAGATTCTTGTATCTCTCCAAGCCATTTAGTAGAAGACTAGCAGTAAAGCCACCAACCCAGCTCTTCTCTCTGTTCTGTTAATCCAGGTATTTCAAAATTAAGATGGAGGGGGGAAAATAGAAAAAAAAAAAAGCCCAACTCTGAAGCAGTGGAAAACAGTCAGCTAAAGCAGACATGGGGAAATTGTGGTCAAAAGGAAAAAGGTTTAAAACCACTGTGTCTTATTTTATTCCTTTCTCTCTTACTTCAAGACTCATCCTCAGGTATATGTGCAGTCTACAGAGACCACAGAAGAGTTCCAGTCATACACCCATGTTTATGCATTTAAAATGTGGAAAACAAAAGTTCTTTCTCTTTGCTGTTGCAACCAAACTTTAGTATGTCATGACTGTGAGGCACATCGCATCCATGAACACAGAAGCACTAAGTGCAGGAAGGAAGGAAGTACCACTATCTCCGCTGTGAAATCTGAGGGCATGATTTATGCTACAGTTCTGTGGAGCCCATCTGAACTGGCACTCCTGGAGTGGGCAGCCCCACTCCCAAAACACCTGCCCTACCTGCAGGCATATGTTCCTAAAATTGTCGAGTCTGACCCCAAGCCTGCACAGCCTCAGGTGATGGAGCCAACAAAAATAAAGTATGATTTTACAGGGTGGTGTTCTGCCGTATGGGCCAGCTGAACCCAGCTGACCATGCAGCTGCACAACTGCAATGTCCCATCAAGGGGCAGGGGCCAAAGACAGATAGGGGGAGCGGGACAAGTCTTATAGGAACAACTGAGGGAAGTGGGGTTGTTTAGCCTGGAGAAGAGGAGGCTGAGGGGAGACCTTATCACTCTCTACAACTACCTGAAAGGAGCTTGTAGAGAGGTGAGGGCTGACCTCTTCTCCCTGGTGACAAGGGATAGGACGAGAGGAAATGGGTTCAAGTTATGTCAGACAAGGTTTAGATTGGATATTAGGAATTTTTTTTTCACTGAAGGGGCTATTAAACATTGGAATAGGCTGCCCAGGGAGGTGGTGGATTTGCCATCCCTGAAGGTGTTTAAAAAAAGGGGAGATGTGGTACTTGGGGACATGGTTTAGAAGTGGTTTTGTCAGGTTAGGTTAGTGGTTGGACTCGATGGTCTTAAAGGGCCCTTCCAACCTCAGCAATTCTATGATTGTGTGACTGCTGCTTTCAGAGGCAGTCACTGTTAGGTGGAGCTACACGTGAAACCCAGGCTGAGACATAAGGGCTACGAGGGTATGACATAGTGGAAGTACCCAAAGCTAGTGCAGGTCTAGGTCTCCAGCCTCATGACTAAAGTGATGGGAGGGAAAACTACATCAAGTATAGTTGTGAGGCATTGAGAGATCAGACCAGATCAAGGCAGCTACATTTTAGGCAGCTAGGTCATTTGCTGAGTGGGGATGTTCTTAACGTTTAAATAACTCCCTGAGCTGCAACCTTAATGAACTTCAGTGAAGAAAGGCTATGATGGGAAAGGAAGTTGAGGGGGGAGGATGCCGGAAGATACCATGATGTTGGGAGAAACAAAAAAAAAGCCTTTCTATCCCTGATCTTCCTCCACAGGGGAAAGGAGGGAATAAACAATCCACATTTCCCAATTTATTGCCAGTCATTGACTTGGCTGTAATGTTTATCACTCTTTTAATCTGCCACAAATTCTTTTTTTGACCCCACAGCATAAGCATATCATGAGCCAGCAAAAGCCTCCTCTTCCTCCCTTCATGGACCGGAGCACCCAAAGGACCCGTACACACCGTGCCATGCCTCTCCACCTCTGCGAAAGCTCAGTGAGGTGGTGTAGCACAAGCATGTGCCCGCCCTTCCTTTTTGCTATTCACTTTGAAGCTATTTGCATCACTGTGCTGAGATGGCTGTTGTGCCTGGATCTTTTGGAGAAGAAAATGGAGGATAGGGACCAACGCAAGTGTGGTTTCCTCTATTCTTTTCCTCTCTCTTTCCCCCAACACCAACATAAACACCAAAGAATTTAACCTGTATTGTTTGTAGAATTAGCATATCCACTACATTTTTCTGCTCTAATTATCTGCTTTGTTTCCCTCTGCCTCTGATTCTCCTCCTCACCAGATCAAGTATATTGTCATGTACCATTTGAAATTGCTGGAACACAAAACAGTAGCATACATTTCACAAAATTATACATTTACAGTACATCTCCCAGCTTTTTAGCATGGGTGACAATGATGTACTTTAGTTACAATCAAGAACATCAACAGATTGTATTACAATCTGTCACACATTCTCAGGAGGGAGAAATTGGCAACTCGCTACACTGAAGAACAGTAATCAAGCATCTGGAATATTACAGTACTAGTAGATTTTATATGATCTGACTAGTTGAAGCAATTTATAATAATGACTTTTTAAAAATGAGCTTGCCAACAAGAGGTCTCTGTAACAAGCTTATGTTCCTATTGACACCAGAATACTTAATGCATGTGTCTCTCTGATCAATAGTTTCTTTCAACTGTTTCACTAATGACACTGTTCTAAATTATTTGCACCCAAAATAGATGCATCTTAAATGAAAAAAAAAAAAAGAAATCTCTTGGTGCTAATCAAAAATAATACCCTATTTTTACAGATTCCTAATGCTCAGGAAGAACTTTAAGAATGCTCAGTAAGCAAAACATTTGTGTCATTTTCTGCACCATTGGCAAGTAAAACATAATAACTGCTTTCTCTCATGTGAGGAGAATGATATATTGAACAGCCTGACAAAAATGGAAAGGCTGTCAAAAATAATCCAAAGGGGGGAAAAAATTGTCCTCTGGTCTCTATCACTCTGAGCATGGACCATTACATCAGTTCCTTTTGTTCAAAGAAAACCGATAAGAAAAGAATCGAAGAAACTGTGAATATGATGTTTAATTCCTGAAAGCACGAGTTATTAATGTTCTAGCTGAGGTGAAAAACTCAATATAGTAGCCTACACTGACGTCTACACTGACAGAGATCCCAGGCCAAAAAAACGCTGATCTGCTTCTAAGGTTGTGTCTGTCAATCACCAGCACACAAGACAGAAAGGAGAAAGCTGATGAGAATGCTATGATGTTTTTTCAAGACAAGTATTTAAAAAGAGAGGCAAAATGAAATTCAAAATTATAATTCTATAAAGTTATTTTTAATATATAGTTATGCACGATTAGATTTGTTCAAACAAGCTTAAAATTATTCCTGTCTTCCAATTCTGAAAATATGTATGTGAAATGGAAACCTGAAACAGAAATTTTAGGGCAGTCGTTAAGAAGGATACAGTTTAGGATTAAGGTATATGGTAAAGGTCTAAGACACTTCAAACCTGGAATACTTATGAAATATATAGTAAGATTAACTAAATAGTTTTGCTTTATTGCTAGACTTAAAACCAGAATAGCTAAGCACAGACGTGCCAAGCCTTAAAGCCATGGTCTGACCCAGTTCCCACAACCAATGACACCTGTGCAACCAGAGGACTGGGAACAGCAGAGGATATGAACTAAATGAAGGAATCAGACTAGTCATACATTGTTCTTGCTCCTCGTCATCCTCCTTCATCTTCTTGACCCCAAAGCAACTTCTTCTCCAGTCAAGCTAGTCCTTACCATCAAGACCCATGCTGGGCCACATTAGGCACAGGAGAAGAGAGCTGCTATACCTCTCCTTCCCCTCTGGTCCAACAAATGAAGTTTCCCATCACATCTGTTAGTCATACATGGCTGAAAGAGAAAACTCACTCAGGGATACCAATTTCCTTGTGTCCACACTTGGGAGTGGCAAACCTGGCAACAGACATACACATACACGCACACTACCAGGTTACAGGCTTTGGTGTGTCTCAAGGTCAAGAAAAACACCATCTACAAGGTAATCTTCATGTGACTGACAGTTCTAACCCATTCCCAACTCACTGTCATTGGAGACCCAGGACAGCAGATGTTCAACTGACCAAGAGCCAGCCTTACATCCAGTGCCTCCTCTCCTACTGTTATGTCCTGAGTCCTGCAGACCCTTTCACACTCATCTCACAGCATGTATTTGTTGATCCATCTCAAAAAGATCACTGGATGAGTCTCATCAAGAGTTAGAGCTACATGAACATTTCTGAATTCCTCTCTTGCCTTTCTTGGAGTTGTCTTAGTGCTGAAGAGGGGCTGCTAGAGCTAGATGCAGCTTAAGAAGTACCGCAATTGTCAGGGGAAGCCACCACTGTCTCCCTTGAGTTTGGCCTAGCTCAACCTTATTACTTAGCTGAGCTTCATTAGATACACTCTTATTGGCAGATAACCCCTAAGAGGCAATGGAAGCCCCAAAAGACTTAAGAGTTATCAGGCTGAAGTTGGGAAGACACTGAGTGTAAGGGAAGAACAACAGAGCCTCAAAAGTCCTGGTGAGATACAGAGGAATGAAGACAAAGAAGCTCTTCTGTGTTCACACACAAAGCCTAAAGAGCAGAGAAGGATCTTTCCAGAGCACTTGGACGTGTCTGGAGTAGACACTCCCGTAAAAAAAAGGGTTAAAGTCAGCTTGTAGGACTTGTTTTGAACAAGGATAATGTCCTTGAGCTAGAAATATAGCAACCCTTGGACCTTCCAGTTTAAAACTAGTTTTTGTGTGTTAAGGTTGGCAGACAGCCTGACCAAGCTGCAGGTGACTTTCTTCTGAACTTTCCTCCTAATGTTTGCTAATTTACCTTCTGTTCTGTTTACAACTTTGACACAGACAGTTCAAACATTGAGCAGTGACCACCTATTCTGACTTGGAGATCTCACTGCCTACAGACCATCTTCAGGGTGCTTTGTGGAAGATGAGGGAGGGAGAAAAAGGGAAGCAGCAGCACATGGATTAAGTCTGAGGAGACAGAACAGCCATACTGATGGAGAAAAGAGGGTCACCACAACGCATTTGGGGAGAGAAAACTGCCTAAACGCTTTAAAGCGACTGGGTATGACTCCCAGTATGAACACAGACAGTGTGGGTGATTTGGCAAATGCCAAGGGAAGTAGTGAGAGGGATCAGGCAGCGTCTGATGTGAGTACTACAGATGAGGTTGGCCCCAGGAAGAGGAATGAGGTGCTGAAGTCCTGGCAGGAAGCTATTGCTTTTACATCAAAAGGTTGAGTGCTACAGTAGCTCATTTCTTTGTTTTTGCAGTCTGGAAGGCTCCACAGGGGTAATTCCTGCTCTGCTCCCTTGCCAAGGAGGAAGCCCAGCACATATGACCTCTGATAGATGTCTCTCCTGCACTCTTAGGGAACTGTAGAAGAGCGCCTGTCAGGTCAGGACATCCACAGAGACACACATGTAAAAGAGTCTCACAGCTCCCTAAAAGAAAGAACTTTCTTTATGGAGAAAGCCTGAACAGCTGCTTGAAGAACAGAAAGTCATAGACTACATTAAGATGCCACTTCATGGAACAGCTTAAGCATGACCGATAGGGCTGTGTCAATGATGATACATACAGGCAAAGCTGCTGCTTATCTGCTGCTGTTCTGCTTTTGAAGCATGAGGAACCAGCTATTTGCCTTCATGCAAAGGGGACTGAGAATAAGGACCATAAATACAGAACTGAAAGATCAAACACGGGCCAAAAAATGAGTGGAAATCTGGGCTAAGAGGCCAAAAAGCAATAGGTAGAGCTCTCTCAGTACTGAAGGCCCTGCTAGAAGAGTTAGACCAGTCCTCTTGTTCTGACACTGGGAGCAGAGAGAAGACAGAAAGGCTTCTGAGATGTGATGCAGCAGTATGAGGGTCTTCACATTTAAGAAGGGAGGAGCAGATAGGGTTCTCCTCTTTAGGAGGACAAGAGAAGGAAAAGTAAAGACAGCTGGAGCTTGAAGAGTATGACAAAAAGAAGTTGGAAAGATTCCTGATCCAGCTTTCTGATTAAGGTGTTAATATTGTGTTTCCTATGGCCTTGAACAGATTTTAGTGGAGTGAGATGTTGATACTGAGTTTGCAAAACAACAAATTCCTGATGTGGTTTTCTGAAGTCAATAGAAATTGGATCACTAAAATCTACCAAGGAATTTTAAAATCCAAATCTGCACATTCATTCATGTGAATTTTGTGGCATTTTCTGGTAGATTAAAATGAAAATTAGGGTTGTTTGATTTGGTTTGGAGGAGTTCTCACCGTTATTAATGAAATTCTGTTGCTGAGTGTACTGGAACCAACTTAAAATATTCTATCATACCTCAAAATTTACATAAATATTTCTCAAACCACTTCATTAGAGTTTGGAGAAAAAAACACCACACAAAAATATAAATTCATTTAATTTCATGGTTAGTTCCCTAATACTCTTTCAGTAAATGTCCTCTAAAATATTTTCTGCACACAATGAATTCTTCACAAAATAAGATTTGACTGCAGCATAGTGTTTTTTATTAAATATCCACAAAGAAGAGGGAAGCTACTTTTTTAATGTAGAGGTTGGTAAACTGTGAATATAAAAGACTCAGCTCTATGAATATGTTTGTTGTGTGAGTCTTCATGGGAGGGACAGGAAGACCTTCTGACAGCATACTGCTTAAGAAATCGACCAAGGGGTTCTATCTATTGGTCATTTTATGATATATTACTTCATGCAGCAGCAAAGCCAAAAGCATATTTGTTCACATCTATCACATCATTTTTCAAAATTACTTTAGAAATGTGAGCTCAATGTTGGATATAGTAACAGTTTTTTCCATTATGTGTGAGAGTCTAATAAAATAGTAATAAAAGCTCTTTATTTACACAGTAGCTCAACAGTCCTGCTTACACAGGACATTTTCATCCTATTCCATTCTTAACAGTTGCAAACATAATGCTGATTTTGCAGCTGATATAGCAAAGGACAAGTCATGTTCAGCATCATGACAGCTAGCTGTACTTAAACTCATTGAGAATACAGCTTCAATTTGAGTGTATGATATGATTACTACCAGAGCTTGTTCTTTCCTACACTGCCTGCAAAATCACACCAAGCTCTGTCAGCTAACTTGTGCATTAAAAATTAGATTTAAGGAGGCTAATATTTGCACTCTCTCAAGCTACATGTCTTTTATTCAAACAGGACTTCCTCCATAAGGATGACTCACTGGGTTTCCAAAATTAAGCATTTTCTCATGTTTTATGAAGAACTTTCAAGTACAGCAAGCTCTGTGAGATGTGAACCTGTGTTATTACCACTTAAAATTAATTCTTTCACTTTGCTCCATTAATACTCTGTATTAATTGAGAATCAAAAAATAGAGCTATCTCACTGTTCTTGTTGTATTTCATAGCCAATTCTTCCCTCTCCTCTGACCACATATTCCCACTGACATTAATGAATGTGCAGTGCAGTTCCTGGATCTCAATCTTGGTGTTCCATGAGTCCTCATGGCCTTTAACGTTTGGTCTGTCTTCGTCCATTGCCCAAATACATCATCCTGAGGAGTTAGAGCCAAAATCTGCTCTTAGAGACAGGAGGGTAAACCTGAAGCCACTGTGCTGTGTGTGCTCTTGTTGTCCCCAGCTACCCCTCTCAGTTGGGCATTGCCCCCGCAGCAGACAGGGGCTGGGGGCCTGCAGGGCAGGAACCCGCAATGGCTTGTAGGGACAGTTGCTCATCAGCAATGCACCCAGATAACTTTGTTAGTACCTCTGTGAGTCACAGCAGAACTGATTCAGGATGCCAGAACAACACTGGGATCCGTTTAGCTTCTGTATAGCCTAAAACACTTAAACAACTGAATAATTTACCCTTGATCTTTCTGAAACTGAGCTGTGTCTCCTCCCGAACAATAAAAGAATACAGCAAGTATCTGGAGCAGTGGCTCCAAAACACTTTAACAACAGACCACTGCCTAAATATTTTTAAGGACTTTCATATACATTCTTAAATTCTATTCTGGAAACACTATAGACAGTAAGGTTACTATGGCCAGTGGTTGCATTAGCGTTCTGCAGAGGACACTGACAATCTACACAAAATCCTATTGGAAAAATGATAAAATGAAGCTTTCCAAGAAACAAAAGATACTCATTAGGAGGTCCCAAAATTCAGCTGTCAATGAAAAAATTCTGCACTAATTACAGGCACTAGAATACATGTAATAAAGTATAGTACTAGCTTTTTCCTTCTTGTAAAAAGAGCCTTTAAAACCAGCAATGGAATCTTTGAGTTATATATATTTAATTAGAAAATGCGTATTCATTTGAATCAGGAAATAACTGATGTTGGAAAATCTGGAAAAGAACATACAAAAAGTTCATAAAACATCAAAGCAATTCATCCTGGTGCTTTGAAATTTTAAAATTACTTTTCCTGAACTAAAAATAAGTTATAATTATAATTTTTTTAAAAAGATTAAAAAAAACATAGTCAAATAGAGGACAAATATTTCAAGCTATTGAATAAAGCATTTCAATTGACTTGAGCTGATTATTTTCCTCAGTTTTGGTTGTGAAGACTTTTTGAGATTTTTGATATTGCATTCCTTTCTTGAATAGGTCGTATTTCAGGCTCAAACAATTGCACAGGAAACAAGCAAACAAATAAAAATCCTTCCTATCCTCAATGAAAATTCATACTTTAGGGGAAAAACCTTACAGCCGTGTCTCTTTGGCCTGGTGAAGGACTACCAAAATGCTTTGTGAAGGTCCATTGTGCTGCAGTGTTCAGAACGGTCCAGCTTTCCCTGACATTCAGTGTTCTGCCTTCACCGTATAAAGCTCTCCAGTTTCTTTGTTTAAGACTGCTTTACAAAAGCAATTATAAAGAATACTATTTTAGCACTTCGAGTATTCTTCAGTCAATGAAGGTTACAATAACATTTTCTTTTTCACACGGATGCTGAGCAAAAGGCCTAACCTTGCTGCTTCACAGCTCTGGAAACAATTGATCTGCTAGTTCTTTCTGAAAGGATGATGCTAGCTGAAGCAAACACAATATCACGTGGCTCAGAGGTATGATCGACCAGTACGTACACTTCACTTTGTGAAGTCAATCCAAGATAATAAATACATCATTTACGTTAATTATGACTCTTAAAAAGAGCGCTAGAACTGCGACTGAGAAGGATTTTTCTTGTATCAGAGAGTCAAGAGCCACTGCGATTTTTGTTCATATGGAGTGATTTTTTTCTGGGATCATCTGGAAAAGTTATTTAATAAACATCCTGCTAGTACACTGACAATCACCGGTCTCTCCTGATCTCTTCCTGTGGAACATTTTAGCTAAGACTTTCATCTTTTATCACAGAGCTCGTGTTTTTAATGGGATGTAAAAGTGTTTTGTGGCCCCTGAGATTTATAGATAGTGTGTAGCACCGATGATACTGTGGACCCTTCAAACTGGGTATGATTGCTGAGGATTACAGAGAATTAGATCTGATGATGCAGGTGACCATTTCCAGCCTTCCATTCCTGTGCACTCATCTTTGCATTCATGTTTGATCTATATCTTCTCACATCTTTTACTTTTGTGGAAGAGATGATAGCTCCTCATACAGCACTTGGCTCAATTTTAGGGCTAAAGCACTCATCACTGAAGAAGGTCTTCATTACAATTGCTAGAGCTGCTTCTTCCCCTCCTTTTTGTATTCTCCCACCATCCACAGGGAGAGATCTCACAGCCATGGAAATTAAATCAGTAGCAGTTGATTCAGGACATTTGAATTTGAATCTCCAAAACGCTGAACAGACTAGCCCTTATCCAGCAATTTATATAAATAACTGCTTAATCTCAAACATGTTAATAATCACAGACTTCAAAGAAAGCTTTGCTTTTCATATGAATATAAACTGTGATCTTAATTTACTTTAGTGAGAGCTGCATATTCTAGTCAGAGTACTCTTGTAGCACGATAAAAGCCTGTAGCACTCCTTTAAGTTCAGATCTATAAATCTTTTGGTGATCATGCCAAGCCAATCACTAATCTGGTGGTTTAATGGAGAAAGAAAAAAAATAAAAAATCACTTACTTAAACCCATGAATCTCAGCCTTGGAGTTCAAGACCTAATTGGTTTCCTACATCCTGAACTCTATTAAATTATGTACTCTGTATTTTTCAGATTTGCTGCCTCTGGAAATGAAAAAAAAAAATTCAATTTAAAATAGCATGTATATAAAATAAATGTAGCTTGTCAATGTGTGAGCCATATTTACCTGCTACATCTGTAGCTGTTCCAGCTAATTCTTGGCAAAATAGGTCAAACTGTACTTTAACAATTCATTTATTAATTTTACCCTGAGAAGCATTTCATTTCATAACACGTCTTCCCTCAGTACAGATGGGAATTAATAGTATGCTGTCCAATGCAGTATAGCTTGGTAGTGGTTTTGTATAGCATGTATAAGTATAAGGAAAAATATGCTGACGTTCCAGGGAAGCCTTTTGATGATGCAACACTTCTCCCAGGGTACACATAATCTCTTCCATCCATCAGTTTAAAAAATATATGCTAGTTATATACAAAGAAAGCTTCCTCTGCATCCTAGAGAGAAAGTTCTGCCAGAGAGGCTTTATCTTTTTTGATCCTTTAACCCAAATTTCTGTGAACTTCCTGCTACACAGTCTGTTTAAACGTGCAGGAAATACGTTAGAGTGATGATCAGAAACTAGTAAAAGATGTATATGCACGGCTAGAGCAAATGCTATCAATGTCATGCATGATGTTTTGTCTGGTGTGTTCCCAAAGATTTGTATCACCATATTAAGTTTCTAGTCTAAACTATATTATTAACTTCCTTAAAGATGGAAATTATTTGTTACCTATGAAATATCTTTGCAAATAATTCACGTCATCATCAAGAGAACGACTTTTGACAGAAAAATGTAACTGCAAGTTTCATGTTCAGCTCAATTATAACATAAAACATCTAAGGGAAAAACAAGTGTAAGCATATGTCATAAAAATTAAAATGCTTTTAAAGGGGAAAGTCCTCTGCATAAATTTATGTAACCCTGGAGAATAAAACAATCCACCTTTTCTAAGTGAAATGACAGCAATAACTGTATAGCTCCAGAAATCTCCACTCGTGAATGATTTTTGGTGAAGAAAAGATGCCTCATAATATAGACACTCAATAATTTGGTATTAAATGTTCCATAAAATGCAACTGCAAAAATATCTAATATAATGCATTTACTTATTCCTTATTTAAAATCATAAGCCAAATCCTTCAAGAGCACTGAAGTCAGTATCTTAAAAGTCCTTCACACAGAGCACTAAAAAGTTTATGGACCCAATTTCCAAAGAACCCTGAAACAGTCACATTCTTAATCAAGTGTACACAAAGACCAATATTTCTGAAGACATGACTACACAATAATAAAGAAAAACAACAACGAAGTGTCCTGTGTCAGGTGGAAAATTACTTCCTGTGATATTTTTTTTTAGCAAGTATAAAAGATTTAAACAAACTTACTAACCTCAGAAAACACCACTGTCTTTAATGATATTCTCTCAGCTTCTCTGTTAAGCTTTATATAAAATTTCATCTCGTTCTCCTCCTACTTGTCTTTTACAGAAATGACATATCTCTTCACACCTTTGCCTACCCATTTTTACCACAAACACAGTATTTAATAAAATTAGTCATTAAGTATTATATTACAGACCCAAAGAATTCATTAGCTTTACCATTCATCAAGAGCCAGTTATGTACTCGTCTTTGGTAGTTGTACCTACTTTCACCTGATTCTTTTTGGATTTTTCCATTTTATTTGTAAACTCTGTAAGTAAACTTATGTTCAGCAGATTTAAGACTCCTCTTAACACAAATATATATCAATAACTGTTTAGCTCCCTCTTCTCTCCCTTTAGATAACTAATTCAGATTAGTTTGGACACAAGGGAGGAGCAGCTGTAGATAATTCTTTGAGCAATGATTTTCCTCATTCTCTGAGATCCACGTTGTTAGTGGGGTTGCAGGCACGTGCTTGCAATCGTATTGCAACCCAAGGCTTAGTGTTTGGAGCTGAAAAATGTTATCTCCTTCTTATGAATCTGAAACTGTCAGAAACCATTTCTTTCATAAATCACAGAGAGTAAATGAATGCTTTCTAACTTTCCTCCCTCATGTCGAAACATGAGGTGATATCCTTCGTCACTCACAGAGTTCTGCAGCTACTGTGTTTTAAAAACTATTGGTCAACGCCCTCAATATAAACTCTTTGAATTTTCTCCACAACTTCTATGCTGGGCTGCAGGACCCGCATCAGGTTTCTGCAGGTCAGGTCTTTTTACAGATATTCTTGGATTCTTTCCACTTTTTACCTCCACCT
The DNA here is from genome assembly GCF_000708025.1 of Charadrius vociferus. Lineage (NCBI taxonomy): Eukaryota > Metazoa > Chordata > Aves > Charadriiformes > Charadriidae > Charadrius > Charadrius vociferus. Next base: position 2,469,987 of record NW_009648963.1, on the reverse strand, counting down.
TGTAGTCTGTGGAACACCAGCCACATAAGGGTTCACTGAAGTGATAAGGCCACTAATTAAATAGTCTGACATTCAGTTTTCATTCCTGTATGAGCCTTAGGCAATATCTCAATTGCTGTGAACTCGGAGCCAAACCTGGCAGTATTTCAAGGTGGAACCCACAAGTTTGTCTGTACTGAACCTCCAGAGTCTGAACGATTAATAATAGTGGGTTTAGATAATCTGCAGCAGAGCAATGTCTTATATCTCAGTCATCTTAAAAATCACAAAAGCTAAGAGCCACTGTGTCTATCTTTTTTTTTTTCTCATGGTTGCTCTCCCTCGCTGGAAATTTTCAAGGCCTTTGGCCCATGAGGGGAATTCCTCAGGCCACCATACCCTCACCAACCACCCCTCATGCGGCTGAGCATCCCTTGCAGCAAGAAGGGAAGCCATCAAGAGCCCAACAATACTCTACCCTGTAGCATCCATTTGTCTCCCAGGACCTGCACAATGTCTCACTGACTGCACCTGACAAAGAAACTTATACTCGGAAATGTTATAGAAAGCCAACATGGAGGATGCAATCAATTAAAAAAAAGCAATATTAATTTGCTCCTAACATTCAACATTTTGAAAAATTGAGTCATTCACATTTCAACATTTTAAGCGTCCTCTATTTTTTTTTAATTTGGCTACACTTCCACATACAAGAGTCTTGTAAATATAAAAGCCACAGTTAGCTTGGTGTAGCTCACGTTTTCTTCTACAGAATTCTAAGCAAATAACCTCAATTACTTTCCAAGTATATCTTAAACTAGCACTGTTTTTCCTAAAACTTCCCATAATTATTATTATGGGAAGTTGCCAGCTGAAAGGAATAATCAGGAGCAGCTGTAATTTGATAAGCAATTATTCTAATGTACTTGTGTTTTTAACAGATTTCAGTTAATTCAGGCAGAGGAGGATAGCTATGAAGTTGTGATTTTGAAATGTGAAAAGTTCTGCATTGCTACATTAAAAATAAAACACAATTTATATGTTTTATGTAACCATTCAAAGAACAAGGAAACTGTTTTTTTGACTGCTATAAAACTGAAAAGCTAATATTGCAATTGTGGGAGATTGAGCTTCTGCTACAGTAAAAAACCGCAATTGAGATCTGGAATATAAAATCTGTGGAGTGAGATTTACCCTAAAATAGTAATTAGAATGTGCCAAGCAAAGTCACCCAAATCAAAGTAAAGTTTATGCAAGCTAGATGATATTCTGATGTTATGGATAACACAAAATACTACAAGAAATGAACCTGGAAGCAGACGAGCAGACGTACTTCAACTGAGTCTTCAAGAGCTGCACTAAAGCCGCTCAGCCAAACAATGCAAACCAAATTATGATCCAATATTTGAAAGAAGATGTAAGGCAGTAAAAGCAAAGAGAAGAAAGCCCTTTAGTTCAAAGATCATTTCATAGGCATGAGGCACAGAACTGCAGCAGCAGATGAAAATACTAAGAGCCTTGCTGCAAAAAATGTCTAAGTTTCCAGTAAGTGCATTGGCGATACGGTGCCAAAAGCAGTTACATTAGTTTCAAAAAAGCTTCATGTTTTAAAACTTATATTCATAGCACGCAGGGTTATAAAAAATACTGTCCAGGTTAACAAACAATCTGAACTTAATCTGAGAGTAAAACTGGAAAAGATAGAATCTGCAGTAGTACTTCAGGGGAAAGCATCTATTAGTATATTTTTAAATGAACATGTATGTCTGCTGACGGAAAAGGGGGTTAAAACAACTGAGAGAGAGTTTAAGGTGACTTTCCAGGTAGATATTTTTCTCATCAGAGTATAGAATATAGGTAACAGAGCCTAAACATTCATTGTGTTCCAAGCAAAAGGATGCATACCAGTAGAGCCTCATCACTCTGGGAATCAAAGAGCAAACAAAAGAGCCGGTAGAATAGTTGCAAGTGCTGACCACTGCTTAAGAAAAAAACCAAAACCAACCAAACAAAAAAAAAACACAAAAGACAATGCATTGTTTAAGTTAAATAGTAGAATACATAAATTAGGGATATTTTCCAGTACTTCAGAGAGATTTTATGAGAGAAGGCTAAGGTCAATTTTTCTTTTACTGTAAGAAATACATTGCATATGTGCCGTTAGCCACACTTCCAAAAATGCTGTATACATCTGTGTGTGTTCAGCTTATCTTTTAGGTGACTCTGGCTCTGCTATTCCTGTTACATTTCATAGCCAACATGCTGAAAGTGCAAGACACACACACGTGTGTTGTGTGTGTACATTTTGTCATAGGGATGATACCAAGATCCTCGCAAGAAATATTTTCATGCATGAAAAGTGGAAGAAAAGCATGGCTAAAAGATCTGAACATCTATGAAGAGGACCGGAATTGCTGGGTTAAGCTCATAGATACAGAAATGTAGACTGTGTTAGAGAAAAAACTCACACAGCAAAAGACACAGGTAAGACTGAAACTATCACCTATATGCACCATTTTCCAGTCTGAAGTCTCCTAAATTCTTGCCTAAAGTCTCAGTTCACTAACGAACACTTTTACTGAATAGGAGTATTCTTTGAATAGGTCAGCTAATCAAGCAATCCGGATTCCTCTAAATGACTGCCAAATCTTCAGCGTTATTTACCTCTCCATACACTCATTTTATCATCACTGATTTCATATTCACTTCCTCGTATCATTGCTGAAATGTTGAAAAAACATTGAGCCTAATATCAATCCACCATTTGATGACGATTCACCATTGGTAAGCACTTGAAATCTATCATATATCTGATCTTTAGTCCATTTATCAACCCTTTTTTTGCTGTGCTATAAATCTAACTTTTCACCAGAATATTATTCACTGTACTTATTACAAAAAACTTCACATTCGATGCAATTAAAAATCAGGCCTGTTTGAAATTATCTATTTTCTTAAAGTCACACTAACTACAATAAATTGCATTCCTATTCTTTAATGTTTTTATGGGAGAACACTTTTCACATTATTTCACTTGGTTTTGATTTCAGGATAACCAGAGTATTTATACATAGCTCTCTCTTCTGCCCGTTTGGATTACTGGCTCAAATGGGGGTAGTTTTCAACTCTATGGTACTTCCCCCGTATTCAAATGTTTATTGAAATTAACACTAGCAGACTAGATATCTTAGCCGACTCTTTTCAAACTCTAGAGTCCAGTTATTGACGTCAGCAGTGGTATCACCTCTCCTTCTGTGAGCCAGTTCTTCCTTGTTCTTATGTGACTCCTGTATACCAACCTTTCCAAATAGGGAATAGGAACAGTTGCTGAACGTTTCCTGAGTAATTATCTTCACTTTAGCTATGTCCAACTTCATAATGGCCTATCCCATTAGTAGGATCTCCTTTGTTCCCAATGTAATTGAAAAAAAAAATATCTATTGCCCTTTTTACTGGCAGCCACGACTTTTTTGCAATTCCTATTTTATCACCAATCTTCTATGCTCTAGATTGAAGCTCATTTCTCGCTCTTTTACTTTTCTTCAATTTCATAGACTGTTTTTCTATTTCTATTATCTTTATTGTGTCGCTGAATTAGACGCGGAATCATGACTTTGAAGATTTTCTGATAATTCTTTAGATTAAATCAGAATGCCTACTTTCTAATAACTTTCTAAAGGAGCCAAATTTATTAAACTTCCAGTTCAGTCAAATTTATCCATTATAATGAGGTTCAAAATATTCTTGCTTCATGGTGAATTCATGTATTATAAAATTACTTCATTTGATTTTAAAACCTCTTACAGGGATTAGAGATTCTTGCTACATAAATTTTCCCACACTTGCTTTTAAAAGTAATTATACTTTTCCTCTCCACACTTTACAGTCAGATGTTTTCTGTTTTTATTAAATGGTTTTTAATAGATTCCCTTTTTCAGCTGTATTTGTTAGCCCTGACATGGAGTTCTCAATACTATGCCAAAGCTACACCAAAGTGTGCCTATTTGAATTCAAATAGTAATTCAAGTGGAAAGAAGAGGAAAGGGGTTTGTGTGCAGAACTCAGTAGACACTCTTGAAAGTGTCTATTACTGAAAACCGTGTAACCATACCACAGTTTTCAGACACGGATGCCTGAAGTTAGGCACCAGAATAAAGGATGTAAAATGAGCTAAGCACAAGCAATATGATTTTCTTGGAGGCACTGATCAGGAACGGAGGGGTTTTATTTTTTCAGGTGCTTAAATATAGTTTTCATTTTTTAGAATATTAGAGTGAAAATTGTAAGCAATCATTATTAAACTGTTCGCTTCAAGACTCTCAAATTTGACAAGGGCTTGTAAATATTGTGTGTTGTTCGCTACAGGAAAATGAAAACTCATAATGTCGATGGACTGGAAATCCTACATCTTCCCACATGTTGTCGCACATTCTTCTCAAAAGCATTGCCTTTGTCAGCTTTTGACCTCAAGTCTAATTATTCTGGTTTATTAATGGAGGGAGAACTTACTTCTATGGCGTACTGAAGGGAATTTTAAGGGGAAAAAAAAAAAAGTACTCAGAAAAGGGGTAAATAAGTTTTGAATTGGGCAATGTCCCTTCCTCACATCTGGGGGTGGAGGCAGTGGTTCCATATTTTTAAATACATTTTTAGTACAGTTGAGGAAGCTTCATCATAGCTTGCATCTATCCAATAGCTATCTGTCAATTTTAAATATAACTTAAGTTACAAATCTTGTACAGAATAGCAAGTCACAAGAACTATGTTCCTTCTCAGGCAGAGAAAAGAAAGAAAAAAAAAATTGAGTGTCACTTCACTGACTGTAAAACTGATGTAAAACAAGTATAAGGAGAATCAGATACCCTATTAAAAGATTTTGTACAAAAATAGAATACACCGATGTTCATTACACTTTTATTTCTGGTTTCTATTTTTGAGAAATCTTTCTGAGAGCTCATACTGAGGTAAGAGTTAGTTCATCATTTGCTGGAGAGGTTTTATTCTTTCTTCACCTTTTGGCCTCTGCCAAAAATTATGATCTCGTGGAAGACTAGAACTTCAATTGGTTTTTAATTAAAGTGGATATTGTGCACAGTTTTCTTCTTACTTGTTTATTAAAAACTGAATGCCCTGATAAAAGGTATGATGAAGGCCCCACACGTACTTGTTTTCACCTGCCCGATTTCAGCTATTAATTTGATCTCAATGAAACAGCATGTCTTTGGCAAATACAACACACAATTAAACTCCAAGATCTGGTTTTAATATTTCTTTGCTCTTGCATACTCACATTTTATTTCAATTAGTTATTTAGATTTATAAATAAATGGCATGCCTTCTCCTCTCACCCCAGGCAATCAGGTAAACAAAATCTAAGGTTAATTATGCTGTGCTTTCCTCCCTCTGCAAACTCTTTTAATCGTTCCCATTCCAAACTCTAGTGTTATGAGAATCTGGGTAATAAAAAAAAAATTGGGTTTGTTGTCATATTTTCTGGACATTTCATCAGCTTTTGATTACGGATCCTTGTAAGCATATTGAAGGTTGCCGTTGATTGGAAAAAAAGGCTGACTTTGTACTGTGAGGGAACCAAAAATATAAACTTCTATACCTCACATATTAAACATGTTTATACAAATTCTAGTTATGCTATTTAATGTCAAAGCAGGATGGGATCACGCTGTTGTTTAGTAAAATATAGTCAAAAAGTCAATTAGCTACAAGATACAAACTCATAGCAAATCAGACTTCATTAGTTCCACTGTTCATGGAACTACTTCCTTAAACACACAGGCAACTGACATTTACTGAGATTGTGAATTATTATTGCTATGGATGCAGAATGTGCTGGGTCTGACAGAGCTTGCTGGCTCAACCTCAGAAATGACAAAACAGAGATACATTAATCCCAGGACAACTCTTGCCCAGAAACAGTTCAGCTTCTTTAATGTGATACAAAGGCTGAGGTTGCAAAATCAGCACCCCTAATTTTGCTCCTGGAGAATCATCTCAGTGCCTCAGGATTGCACTTCTCAGCACCCTAATGCACGCAGAGCTTCTTAGATGGGCAGAGCAGCATGTGAACGGCAGAATGTGAGCAGGCTTAAGCCCAGCACCCAAGTTACCCGGGAGTACAATCAAAAGACACCCAATGCACAAAGCTAGCACTTATCTGGAAAAGCCAATCTTGAGGTTTGGAGCTAAATAAGCTATATTGAGCCCACAGTAAGTTCCAAGTAACTATAAAAACACTTTAACATTTAACATCCAGATTTTTCCACTAGCCTAGAGCTCCCTAGTCACTTCTCTCTAGCATAATCCAGAGCTGACTATGGCCAAAAGACTAAAAAAAAAACGCAAAGTCCGTTACTGTGTTTGTTGCTAGATGTAGATATTAAAGTCACAAGAAGTAATGTATATATATGGACAGAACTATCCACTATTTATTTCTATTCTGTATTTGTAATGAAACAGAAGGAGATGTTATACCCCATACGATGTTAAGGATGCAATAAAAGTTGACCATCTGTTGACAAAGAAAGATGTGAAGGAGCATTTACTAAAATTATTTCAGTTACAGCTGAGTGTCTTATATCCAAGATCCCCACAGTAACTAGCTGGGGAGCTCACTGGAACTGTCTAGGGCTGTTCTGAAGAACTGGGGGACTCTTGGTGTAGTTCCAATGTCAGACGTTGGCAAGCTCATGGGGGAATCAGGGACTCCATGCCAGCAATCCCCCCTGCGGCCCAGAAGGACTCCCGTGCCCAGCTGTACAATGCTCACAGGGCTCTGCAGGCACGGACTGCTCCTGGGACTGGTATAGATGCCTCTGTTGGGATGCTGTGCTCCAGCATCTCACGTGCCTCAGGAGCTCTTGCCAGCAAGGGAGCAGCAGCACGCGCATTCCTCCACAAAGTCGGTGTCCCAGGAGACAGAAAAAAGCCAAAGCAGTGTGCATGGATCTGTGATGGGAGCAATTGGGAGGGAGAGTGATCTGAATGAGGGCCTGGGGTCACTTTAGGCCCTGGTAAATCCCCACCTGCCAATTTTAAAAAGAACTGGAGAACAGCAATGCTGATCTGGCATTCATGTAGTAATTTATTTATCAAAATTCATGCAGTATTTTATTTATCAAAATTCATGCTTCGGGGATTTAGTCAGTCCCTTAAATACATTAGGAAGATTTCCCTTCCTTTCCTCTGCAACACACAACTGAGAGATGCCTTCAGAGGGAGACGAAGTTTTTAAGACTTATGATATTGGTCAACAACAGAGAAGATCAATCTGCTTTCTTTGCTGCAGTCCACTTTCTTAGCATGTCTGACTGAAGTATTCAGCTGACATGTTTGTATCTCCATCACTAGATTTGGAAAGTGTGAACTTCTGCTGCTGCTTGCAACAGATCATCCAGGACAATGAAAATACCACTGTTTAATCTCCTGACACTTGGAATGATTTTCACTAACATAAATCTTCGGATTATAGAGGCAGATCAGTATGCAATGTAACAGCCTTTGACATACATAAAGTCACACCAGGTAATTAAATGGTATTCTTTGGCAAGCTGATCTACTGAAACATCTGACTTGCATATTCCCTACTTAAAGAAACAGCCAAGAACTTGAACACAGAAGAAAAATAAAATAGAAATACAGACCCAGCAGTGATGGAGTCATGGGCTCAGAGGTAGAATGACTGCCCCATGGAATGAATTTCATGGACCATTGGATCACTAACAGCAGATATTCAATGGAAAAACTAGTTCAACAGGTAAGCTTTATTCTGTGTAGTATGCAGATTGAGAAGAATTCAGCTGCCTAAATATAGGTGAAAATTTTAGATGCTCCAGAAACTGGTGTTATCCACACTTGACTGGCTGGTGGCCTCATCACCTTCTGTAGTTGTAGCCAGAAGCAATAGGGAATATAAAATAAAAAATATGTTGGGACACATGAATACCAATAGGTAGCAAAAGTCTATTTAACAGTCATAGACTGTTTGGGCTCTTAAATCTTCTTGTTATTTGCCAGGAAGGAGACTGGATTTTCTGTATGCTAGAAATGAAGAAGGTGTACACATCCTCAACATCAGTTTTTATTTTCCTCCCCCTTCCCAATTTTTTTGTTCAGAGTTTCATATTGAAAATCAGGCGGCTAAATTTAGAAGACAAAATCTATGTATTGAAAAATTGCAATGGGCCACCTAAATTACGGCAATGAGTTAGGGAATAGGCCTGATTTAAAATATCGAGATAAATCAGTCTGACATCAAAGGGAATGGAATTCAAGTGGACTGATACAGCCAAAACAAGGAATCACATAATGATCTTATTTTTTGGCATGGACCTATATCTGCTTATAGAGCCAAATTTGTTATGAAAATGTGATGATGCCATACTAGTAGGCTGGATTAAAGCAAAAGACAGCATTGCCTTTCTTTTCAAGGATGTAATACGTCCCTTCAACCAATCGTTCTTCATTGTTCCTGGAAGTTTAAAGTACGGGGTTAGTCGTAACACAACAAAAGCAAGCCTCCAGCACTCAGTTATGCTCCCTTTTTTTTTCAGGTTAGCTACTTTAACAATTCACCCTGAGAAAATAAAGCTACTATGTATGACAGAGCAAAAGCACAATACCATAAACACTGATTAAGACAGAACCAGAAAATGTGGTTCATATTGGTTCTAATAGGTAACAAAGCTTAAGCAGGACTTGCAGGTCCTATCATGGTGCTATAGGACACATACAGTATGACAGTAAAGGGGTTTGATAAAGAAGGAAGATATAAGGAAAGCCGTTATTTTCTGCATCTGTATCTTGTTTCTTTCCTTCCACTTGCAGGGAAGAGGACAGCTAAGTCACTCAAGCGTGACAAGTCATCAAGCAGACTATCAGCCACTTTTCTACATTTTTTTTTTCCCTTCATGCACCCATTCCTTACATCTCTCCCGCTAACAGATTTGGTGAGTAGCAAAGCAGGTTTCCTCCCTCTCTGGAGCTCTCAAGTGAGACTTTCCTCCTTCTTTGGTACATCTGGATTCTGGAGGAGAGAAATGTTCCTGCTTTTAATTTGCTTTCTCCACTTTCTGCTCTCTGTCTCTAATGTTGTTCCCATTAATACTCACGGGCTCCCCAGGGAAAAGGAGTTTGTGGGGTTTCTGCAGTGCTTCTCGCACAAAAATTGAGCAGCATTTCCTTTGTAATCTGGGCCCCACGGTTGCATAAACAAGAGTTTTAACCTGAAAATGCAAACAGGGAGTGACACTGTTGATTCAAATGGTCCCTATTAGCATATCACATGTAGTACAAATGGACCTAGCATAAAATTGTTGTTCTAGCCAATATATGCATTAGCTTTCTTTTTTTTTTCTCCAGTGAAAGTATTTGTCAAAGCAAGAGTAACATTAATCTAAATTGTGATTATGGAAAATAGTTCTCCATATGACAGGGTCAACCCTCCCATTAAAATATTAATTAGCAAATGATAGCAGTAAAATTTCAGGTATGTTTTTAATACCTCATTCACACATTTCATGTCCTCTGAACTGTAGTTTACTTTGTAAATATTTGCTAATCTAACAAAACATGTACTTCCAGCTCCAGGTCATAATTCATGCAGATAGCAAAGAGGACTTCGTGCCATTTTATAACATGACTTCTCCATTTAATTAACTCCTTTAATCTGTCAGTATCAGACATATTTTTTTCCTAGGTCTTGTGCTTTTGCTTGTGTGACTAAAAAGCTCTGCGTACCATTCAGCACAGGTCAGCTTCCTCCCTCTCTCATAGCAACAAAATCCTGGCTACCTCTGAAGTGGATATGCTAAATGGGAGGGATTTTACATCATCTCTTGTCTCTCTAGCATACATGCACAAAATGCCACAGTTCTGCTCAGAATTTTTTTCAGCAACAACCATTTTGTGTGTGATGCTAATCAGTTTGCTATTGATGACCACATCTATCCAGTAAAAAAAACATATCGATAACATAACTAATCTGTTTCATGTTCTTTCCCAATCCAGTAGTGTATGGTACACACAGACATTCTTTTCCCAATTCTTTTAATTTTCCAAAAGCCATGCTTAAAGAGCATGAACTTTTACAAATCTACTTGCTATTCTTGCTTAAATAAGAAACCCACATTCTTCTCTGGATGCTTCACTTAGAAAAATACTTGATGCTAGCAATTTCTTGCACCAACACATTAAGCCTTACGTGTAACACCGTAGCCAATTTTTTCTGATGCAATTTACGCTTTTTGCTAGCACAAGGTCCAGTCTGTAACTCCATTTCAAATGACCTCATGGGACTAAGCTCACTAATTTCAGTAAATCTATTTGCATTGGTGCTGTTCAATATTCTACTTCAGCTTGCTGAATCAGACCATTGGCAAAGATATACAAATGTATTCAGCCATAGGCAACTTGTATTTCCCTGTTTCTAAATTAATGAACTTATCTTCCAACATAAACAACTCTTATTTTCCACAAAGCTTTAAAGGAATGAACGTGGTCAAGGTTAAACTCTTTCTTTATTATGACATCCGTTATTTTTTCATTATCTGTTACTAAATTTGGTTAGATGCCCTGCAATGAGAGAATGGTTTGTTGCTGAGTTCAGTGGAAAAAGGATTGTTTCTACAAGGAACAACTTTAACATCTCCTGACCAGTTTGATGAGCTTCTGAGCTCTCTTCACTTCTAATAAAGTACCTTTACTTAGCAATGCTAGAGTATTTACTAGCTCTCAATAGCTTTTACTCAGTGAGACTATTTATGGCAGCAGAACTAAAAGTGAGTATAAGCATGTGCAGGGTGACAGCTTTGACAAGAGGTTCTGCGAAGAGTATTGCTAACACAATACCTTACTCCCCCGAGCAAAGGTAGGCAACGTGGTGCATTGCTGACCAAGCTGCTATGTCAATGCTAGAAGAATAACTGAAGTTAGAGGGATTTTTGACCTAATGGTAAAAGGCAAAAATTAAATACATTTACCAGTTTGGTGTAGTAATACTGCCCAAATCCATTTACCCTCATTTGCTTTCAGCTACATTACTGCAGTGTTGTTTCTCTCCTTATATCTAAGTCAAAATTCTGGTTTGATAACTTTTCTGGAAGGGGAATATGAGAAATAGGAGGTCTGGTGCAGCTGAAGGAAATGGAATGATGAGGACCTTCAGTGCGACTGTAGTGTGCATTGCCTGAATTTTCCTTTCCATCTCCTTGGACAAATAAGAGTGCTTCTAGTCCAGGTTACCATAGTTTCTGGTTTCCTTAGTAACCCCTTTGAGAGCATTCATGTGTTTGTGTCAGTAGGAAAGGGTGTGAGGGGGTCTAAAATGGAATACAAACCTCTCAAACTTGGAGTGAAAAAAATCCCAAATTTTCTCCACAATCAACAAAACAAAACCAAACTTAAAACAAGCAAAGTCTCACTAGAAATCAACTGAAATAATCACCACTGGGTATAATTTAAATCATGGTGTTACAAAAGGACAAGTTTGTTCTCAAGTCAGAACCATTTAGGGTCTCCAGGGTAAACCTGGTAGCTGAACAGAAGAAAAGCACACTTCTTATCCTCTTATCCTCGGGATGGGAATTTGGAGTTATGAGCTGTGACTTGCAAGGATGCTTCCTTTCTAGAGTTTTGTTGTACAGTAGTTAGAAAAAAAAGCGGTTACCCACTTAAGCTCTAATATTAGCAAATGAAAGCAAGGCCAGTGAGAATTATATATTTTCCAGTAGCTTTGTGTAAGTATAATTGAAATGCTGTCATAATAATAAACCCAGTAATATTTTGTACAGTACTTCCTCCTCCCTTCACCCAATTGGCACTAAATACCAAAATAACATGTTTTATGAGTTAATGCCTTGATCTTGCTTTTTATTCATCTGAAGTAATGGATATGCTCCTTAACTACTTGAGAATTTAAATTTCTATTTAAATTTAGAAAGTTATTTATATTTAAAGACTATCTTTTCCTAGTAGCCTTCACTGACCCTTATTGTTGTGCATCTGTCCTGCCCTAGAGAGAAACTTGTCGGTAGATTTGCTCTTTTGCTTTTGTTCTTGAAGAGCCATTCTGTGTTTGGAAGCTATGCAGACACTTAACTGAAGCAGGTCTTAGCTAAACAGCATATAAAAAATTATTAATGTAAGAAAAAACATTCTTACTGTGAGAGTGGTTGAACACTGGAATGGGTTGCCCAGAGAGGCTGCAATGTTTCCATCCTTGGAGATATTCAAAGCCCAACTGGTCAGAGTGCTGGGCAACCTGCCCTGAGCGCTAGATCTCCAGAGGTCCCTTCCAGTTTCTACTGTTTTGTGACTCTGGGATTCTGTAAAGTGTGTAATGGTTGGAAGACTGCCTAAATGCTGATTACTGAGAGAACTAGAAGTCTACAATTCACAGAAGGAGGCACCAGCACATGTAAAATGCTGTTTCACAAATGTAATACTTTTCTAAGTTAATTTAGAGCACTTGAGAGTTTAAAGTGTAGGTGCTGTTGAGGATATCTCCATGTAAAAAAATAGAGAACAGTAACTATGGCATTGGTATTAAATAGGTCTAACGTCCTAACAACATTTTTGGCAATTATAGGATTTTGAATTACAGGAATTTGGGGAAGTTAGAAGAATATAAGTTACAGTCAGAAGAGTTTCATTTTATATGACAAAAGGTACAGCTCTTGTCACATACAAATGGGAAGAAGATGGAAAACAAGTGCATAGACAGTTTGAGAGTAATATGAAGGATGAAATGCTGTTAGAAAGACAGCAACATAAACATTTATCATTTTTTTTATTCACATTTCCCATTCTTGTCCCTAGGCTGTCATTCCTCTGTACTGTTGATGGCTTGCTGTCTTTCTGAAGGCAGTAATAGCAAAACTGTTGGTACGACTTTTCTAATTTTTGCCTCCTGTGCCAATGTTTTTTAACTTAGAGAAACAGATTGCAAAATACATTTGTTGATCTTTATCTAACTGATTTTCTAAAATGAAAATAGAAAAGAATTACATAGGTCAGCAATGAATGGTTTAGTTTGCTTCTATGAGCTTCTCCTCAGAAATGGTTTGAAAAGAAATTTAAGTTTTCATATACTGTACATGAATGAAGCATTTGTAATGGCCTCATTCTATGTACAGCACATTACATATACATCTTTAATCAGGTAAAGAGTTTCAGTAGGTGGCTCCTAATGAGCTATTTGCTACATTTCAGAGGTGATTTATTGATTGGCTTTCCACTAATCATCGGTAGGAGCTCTGCACTTCAGTAGATATGTCCCCATTGGCCAGTTTATTGTCCTGAAAATATTCTCTGATCCTACCTTTGTCTGGTGTTTCATTGCCTCGAAACTTGTAGAATATTTACATCAGCACAAAGAGGAGAAACAGAACAGAAATGTTTTGTGTCTGCTTTGCTGAGACAAAAGTAAACTACCTATTGTTCACATCAAAAAAACAGTTGGGACCTTTTCCTTCAGATAAATGCCACTAAAAACACGTGGAATCACAGTGCTC
>NW_009648963.1:2416476-2456424 GCF_000708025.1 Charadrius vociferus | reverse complement strand
TTAATTGAATAAACTTCAGATCAGATCCTAAATAGCCCTAATTTATATTACAGGCAAAGAAATCTCTTTCTTCTAAGAGGCAGAAGTGACTCCCTAGTGACTTCTAATGCTGGTTTTGACAAGTAGAAAACTGTAAAGATGAAACTTCAGAATAACAAAGAAATAACTGAAAATAGCATTACCACAGTTTACTTCTTAGCTGCTGACGAAAAAATTCAAGATTCAGCTCAACTGAAAAAAAACAACCAACCAGCCCCTACAGTGAGTAGTGTAGTGTGTGTGAGTAGTAGAGTGTGTGTCCACACTCCTGGGAGTACTCCCCTCCTCACGCTTAAGTCTGGGCTGTAGGAGCTACTTATAATTTGGGGATCATTCTTTGTTTGCAGACTGAAAATACTCATGTATTAATTAGAGTGTTTTCAAAATAAAATACTACTCTAACACACTGGTGCAATAGCTAAGACTAGTATTTTTAGAAAGTTACATATTATTGCATATTAATACATTTTCTTCTTAGTGAAGTGGGTTCCTTCCGGATCCTGATGTTTACTATTCAATAAGATGAAACAAACAAGTGTTACTGTTTTCTTTCATCTTCTCATTCCTTCTTTTACTACTGACTTTCAGATTTCATATGAAAAAAATAATGAGCATTCTTTAAAGGACAAGAAAAACCCCAAGCACTGAAGTTCTATTCACCGACTAGCAACTAGATCTCATAATAAAAATAAGTCTTTCCTAACCCAGAAATATGCATAAATATGATAGTAAGGAATCACGAAGTAGCATACTTATTACACTACCATATATTGTACTCATCATAGCCACAGAATGGTATACGAAGTATCCAGTACCTTATGTTACTAAAATGCCTTTCTCATACAGCTAAGTTCATACTTCAAGCATCTTTCTTAAAATACACTTCCATGCAACCTGCAATCAGATGTCTCAGAGGATTAGCAAATCGATGCCTGTACTTTCAGTTTCAGGTACGTGATTCAAGCATCAAAAGTTTGTGGTTATCAGAACTTGTTACCATCTGATGGTGTTTAATAGCTTATATAATCCAGGTCACGCTCCACTTTCTTGCAGCAAGTGATGTTCCCTCCCCAACAAAAAGAGATACTGATTGGCACACTTGGTGACAAACTCAGGGTAAGGATCTTGAATAACAGAGGATTAAATGATCACTCTAGTATTCGGGGTGCTACCCCAAACCAGGGGTTAGGCAAAATGATACAGGGAACTCTTCTATAACACTGTCTGGTATGGAACTTCATCACAAAAATATTACATTACCATGAAAAAGAGCCCAGGGGATAGTCTCTTTTTGTACACAACAGCGCTTTTTAACAGTTCTTATTCTTGAGTGCTAGGTACCAGTACAGGGATTATCTTCAGCTACGAAATCAAAACAGCAATGCCGTAAAATACTGATTTCAGCAGAGGCTGTCTGGTAAAGTTGTTGAAGAACCACTCAGAAAGGTGTCTCATTCCGATCAAACTACTTGTTTCTAGTAACTTTGTAATTTGTTCAGGTTCAGAGGCAAAGAAAGAAATTTGTGTTCCTTTTTTTCACCCCCAGTAACCCACTGGCTTTGTGTACTTTTCTTTTAGAATGAGAAGCACTGAATTTCCAAGGTAGTATTAAATAGATGCATTGTGAGTAACGCTAAGAAAATCCCTACTCTTATACAGTTAATTAGTCTTGTTACATTAATTGAAAACCATTCAGAACTCGGATCTGAATGGAGGGCGAGCTGGGAAAGCGGCCAAGGAGGGGGGGGGGTAGAGAGCGATGCACAATGTGCCTCTCTGCAGCCCGCCGGAGGCGACGGACGTTGCCTTCACAGGGCAGCGGATCAGGCTACGCTCCTGTTCAAAAGTGTTTATTTTAAGTAACCACATTTAGCAACGGTTATAATAATGAAAAAAGTGGAAAGGGAAAGCCTTTTAAAGGACTTTCACCAATTAAGAAGCAAGGGAGGTATATTCTTCCAGTGACCATAAGGGTGTACAGAGGGCAGATTGATAATGGCTAAATGCTCTTCAGGAAATAGCTGTGCCCTCTTGCAGGTGTTTGCAATGCTCAGAATGCAATTTTACCTCTTTTTTTTTTTTTGACCCCAGTTTGGTTTTTGAGTAACAGAATGTTAATAAAATAACGATAGATAGTAAATAAATAAGTAGATCGAATAGCCTGTTTACACACAGAGACTGAACTCTGCCGTGTAGCAAATAGGAAAAACAGGACTAGGATGAAAACAGTTTTAAGAACTGGATCACCGAATGTGAAGACATGTTTGCTCAGCTCTTTCTGAGCTTCCACTCTAGAAGAAAAGATAAAATACGGTAACAAAGTACTTTATGATAGCTTTCTTTTACTAAAAGGCAAAAATATAGAAATAAAGCAAATTAGGAATTATATGTACATTTGGATTCTAGTTTATGGAAAACTGAATTACAGTGAACTTGTCTTAAGGAAAATAAATGTGTTTGTAGCACGTTAGCCTTGGCCAAGGATCAAACTGTCACCCAGCCACACTGGCACGCCACCTCTTCAACAGGACCGGGGGAGAAAATAAGATGGAGATACTCATGGGCTGGGATAAAGACAGGGAGATTGCTAACCACTTAGCATCATGGGCAAAACAGACTCCACTTGGGAAAAATGAGTTTTGTTCAGTACCAATAAAAATAGATTTGGGTAGTGAGTAACAAAGCCCAAAATTGAAACAACACCTTCTGCCCCTTTTTCCCAGGCTCGACTTCACTCCTTCACTCCTGCCTCTTCTTACCCGAGTGGTGCAGAGCGGGGAGGGGAATGGGGGGTTGTGATCAGCCCTTATGGTTCCTCTCCACCCCTCTTTCCTCCTCACACTTCTCCCCTGCTCCTGCATGTGTCCTCCACGGGCCACAGTTCCTTCAGGAAATATCCACCTAACCTGGTGTGGGGTCCTCCACGGGCTGCAGGGAGAAACCTGCTCCAGCGGCTCTTCCCCTCCTTCTCTGTCCAGTGCCTCACCCAGGCAATCCAGTACAGCATTTGATTCAGAAATTTGATTACATTTAAATATGAGGGAACACAGATATATCATGCAAGGCTCTTGGTAAGGCAAGCCTCTTGGAGGTAATAACAAAATATTCCTGAATTTTTTATATTCTTGTGATATAAGGTGATCCAAATTAAAACCAATTGTATGTTGAAAGTTAGTAGTAGCACTTGATTATCTAACAAATATATAGTTCTTCAAAGAGGCAGATCATTTGTTTTCTGGAATATGTCGACAAACGGCTGGAGAAGATTCAACTCTTTTGGGAAATAACGCTTCGAAACAAAGAATGGTGTTGAACATCTGTGTGGAAAATAAAGATATGCACCTGAAGGCTCTCGTTTTTACCATACTGTGGTTGGACTAGTAAAGGTACCTTTCCTTTAAAATATTGCCTTTTTAGATAACTACAGAGTTCATTCCAGTGTCCTGAATATCATCAGGTTTGTAAGATGCTTTAGTAATCAAGACTGTCATTAAACACTGTATTTGCTCTGTTTTCCTCTCCTTTTTCCTCCCATATGTATGTCATAAATCACTCTAATTCCAGATATCTTATTATAGCCATCCTTATTCGTTCATGTCTTTGACTTTTTTGCTACTATGACTTTTTTTCTTTTTTAACTACAGATCATTTTGTGACCTGAGCTCTTTTTGTAATAATGGGAAAAAACTGGTATCAGGGCATGCGTTTTGCAAAAATTGATGCTTGAATTATTAAATACAACTCTATTCCCACGTGCAGTGAGAGACAAGTAGAAAATGGAAGCTATCTGTAATTTAATTATAGTACATACAATAATAATCAGTTGTCATTAGGACCCTGATTTTCACTGCGATGTGCAAATAGAGGAATGCCCAGTTCACAACAGTGAGGCATTCTGTGGCTTGCAGAGCAGGACTGAGTCCTTTTTTGTGCAAAACTGGACTTTATTTATTTATTGAATTTATTTCTGGTGACAGTATGTCACTTTAAACTTTTAATTGAACACAGTGAATACATGACACTAACAGGTATTATAAATTAAAGACTCCCTGGCATACAAATAATTTATTTTTAATGCAAATCACAATAGATGGGCATATTCTAGAAAAGGAATCAAAACCAGCATTCTTATTTCTAGGTGATTCCTGTTTAAATTGTGAGCCCGGGCTCACAATTTAATTTTGAAATTAAATGCCATAGTCTAATGATAGAAATTTGTTGATTATTACAGATCTTTAAACAGCACTCAGGCACATACTGAAACAGATTGATAATGCCAAGTGGGTACAAGCTGGAAGTGTTAAATTCTGCTGCCAGTTTCAGATGCTTTGAAACACTTCAACAGTGGAGTTCTGGTGGCTCCAGATTGAGGACCGTGCTAAGCACTGTACACATATGTAACGAAAGGTCCCTATCCCTGCCAGCTTACATCCCAAGCCTAAAAAGATTCCCGTTGACCAGATGAAGGCTCAAGTGACACTGGGCAGAGGTCCTTAACACAAAGATATGAAGATACGAAAAATTCAAAGTCTAATTATCATAGCCGTGCACGTGAGGTAGAGACTGGCAGGAAAGATGTCCATAGTCCATTGAAGGACAAGTGGAAGTCTACTTGTGGCACTGTGAGGAGAAAGACTGCAGCCTGGGAAATACCAGAAATCGCTTTCATACATATATAGCTTGTACCAAAGACGTGGTGCTACTAATGACTAGGGTTTGTGTACATGTTTTGCATATTAATAAATAAATTAACCAATTAAAAAGGCACATGATGAAAAATATAATCTATAGAATTTTGCCTAAGGAACTGATTAGACATCTGTGAAGAAGAGGTGTAAGTTTGATTCAAGTTTTTTGACAATTGATGCTACGGTGTCAGTGACGATTAAGCAGCAAAATACTCTCAATCCTTTTCAGTTGCCATACAGCCTTAATAAAGAAACCCAAGAGATGAACCATGTCAGTCCTGAGCCACTTCAGTCAGTCTTTGTGGCTGGGCAAGGCTGAGCAAATCTGGTCCCTATGAGAGCTGGGGTTTGAGGCAGACCCGGAGGCAGTGAGCAGTAGCCTCTAGAAGAGTCCCTGAGCCCTGTGGCAGGTGGCAGCTCAGGGGAACCAGCTGTAGTGGCTTCTTTAGTGGCAGCTGCAGACATATTCAGCCCCTCTTTTCCACCCACCACGAAACAAGGAATTTCTATAAGAAACATTTCAATGTTCTATATTGCACAGGATTGGGTTTTGGAGTCTTTTTTTTTTTTTTACAGTTTTCACACTCCACAGAATGCCCAAATCCACACACTGAAAATGGCTGCTAGCTCCCACTGAAATTACAGAATCATAGAATGGTCAGGGTTGGAAGGGACCTCTGGAGATCATCTAGTCCAACCCCCCTGGCCAGGGCAGGGTCACCTACAGCAGGTATTACTTTTCAGACCAGCTGAGTTTTCCCATTCCGTTGAAGACTAGCCTATTCAAGACTAGCCGAAAAACATACAAAAAAAAAGCGCCAGATTCAAGACTGCACCCCACTGCTCACATGCAATGGAAATCACAGTACACTGCTCACACATGAGCTCGACTGCTGACAGTTTCGCAGCCACTTTTGCCACAAGTCACAAACTTTCAGCAGCCTTCAGCTCCCATACTGGTGCCATGAAATGAGACTTGCGGCTTTCATGTAATCAAAATAATGATTATCAGGCTGTCATAGTTGCAAGCACGTTGTTGAATGCGTGACTCAGGTGCAACTTGGGGGCTTAGAAACCAAAATGTAGACCAGTTATTTACAGCCGTGCTCCACAGCTGCAGAGTGCTTGGAACTGCCTCCCCTAGTGCCAATGTCATACACCTGAATGCCTTTTTCTCTCCTTCACCAGATAAAACTGCAGTCTAAATTCTTAACAGTGCCTTGATCCAGCACTGAAATAAGGAATTGCATACTGGTCAGGCTATACCCACCCAGCCCAGTGTCTAGCTGGGACCAGCACAGTCCACTCAAGTGTGCTGCAAGGAAGGTTTTCACCTCAAGCAAAGCACAGAAATGATCCCGTGCCCACTCCTCCTTCTTTTTTATGTAATGGATTTTCCACTGTATTTCCCTACGGAATTATACATTGAAGCAGTGCTACCATGAATTTTTTTTGAAGTTATGGTTTTTTTACACTTACTTTCTTCCATTATAATTTAAGGGCCATTCAAGACTTTTGGTAATGCACAATTTTTGAACTACCTTCAGTAGGAGCATAGCTAGACCCTGTATCAGCACAGAATTTCTCTGCTTATAAGGAAGAAAATTCACTAGCCAAAAGACAAATCTGCAAGCATTTCACTTCTAGAAAAATACATGTTTCAGGATATGGAATCAACAAAAGCCCATCCCCTTTCATCTAAACATTTGTTTTTACACCTGTCATACAGGACTAAATATAGCCTGATTCTGTGCTCCACCACCATATGTTGCCAGTTTCTGAGTGCAGCAGAAGTGGGTTTAGATTTAAAAGTTTCTATGCAAATTCCAGCTGCTAATGGCACTCGTTTTTATGTTCAAAATGGGTTTACTGCTTTATGTAGATGTTTAATTTCTACTTGTAGTTACTTAAGGTATATTCAGTCATCAGATGGCACTTGTCTAAATTTTATATGGTATATTCATCCTGTACACCTGTGAAAGATTCTTGAGAAGAATACAGTACAGTCAACTACTCACAGAAAATGTTAGTTCATGATAATCAGCACATTATGAAAGCACGTAAGTCATTGCTTAAACTCATATCCTCCGTATATTTAGTCCTTACAGATTGTATCTTCTCAAAGAGAATTAGAATTATGGCCTTGTTTTACACACTTCCACAAGCAAATTGGCATGTTCTGGAAGTGGGTTAAGGGAAGCATGTCTCCCAATGTTTGCGACAAGACTCTCGCTCATAACCTGTACATCCAAACACCTTTAGATCAGGCACAAAGCAAATTCATAAGCAAATACCACTCTGCACATAAAGTGATAACTTTTTTCAGCATAACTGGAAACTGAACTTATTGTAATAAGTTTAACAGAACAAACCTCCAATGAGTCCCACGGAGTGGCAGCAACAGAAGAGAGCTTCTGTGGAGAATTAAATATGCCAAATCCAAACAACAGAGCACTAACACAATGTTTAAGGGCACCTCATGACTGTTTCCTACAGGAAAAGAATCAGCCCTTTCATACCCTTAGTCCTATTCTGGGAATGTTACAAACTCATGAATCCCTAGTTCAGTCATCCAGATCACTTACAGTCATCCTGATTCAGCTCAGCTGTTCCCTGGGTGAAGCACTTTCAGTGAAGCTCTCACCTCATCCAGACATTGCCTAATCACAGCTTTTCAGATCTGGCCTGCATCACCTCGCAGACCTTCCTCAGCATCAATTCTGCTTTTTTTTCCTAGAAAGTTTAGGCCAGGCAGAAAAGCCTGGCTGTTGTTCTGTTCATAGAAAAAGAGAGCAGAAGAAAAATTGTCACTACTACATCCCATAATAAATACTTCATTTTATGTCTTCCAGTTGTCTCTAGTAAGTCCTTACAACACCTTTAATACTTCATGACCTCTCGGAGAATTATCTTTTGGTTACTCCGTAGACCTTGAGCCAGTCTAAGTTCAGGCTTATTTTAAAGAGTGTCCTCTCGCCCTTCTGGAGAACATGGCTTTCTCCAAAACTGTGTTCACAGCAGGGAAGAGGATTTGG
This sequence comes from Charadrius vociferus, assembly GCF_000708025.1. Taxonomy (NCBI): domain Eukaryota; kingdom Metazoa; phylum Chordata; class Aves; order Charadriiformes; family Charadriidae; genus Charadrius; species Charadrius vociferus. The sequence continues at coordinate 2,448,662 of NW_009648963.1, read as the reverse complement.
AAAACTAGTATAACCATCTGATAGCTTGTAATCTATATTCTCTATAAACTGACAAGAAACAACTGAAACATATGGCAATTCAAAGTCAAAATGTTGCTTGATATTTCAAAATACAGACTAATCATTTTCTTCAGCATTGTGGAATTCACTAGTGCAAAACAACAGCTATGACACCTTGTGGAATCCACACCTTTTTTGTCCTGCCTAAAAGGCAATGGGCAGAGCAAACAGGAAAAATGCAGAAAAGCTTAGAAAACTAAAAGAAAAGTTGGGGGGGGACAGAGGACACCACCATCAACAAAAAAACACAAAACAACAAAACAAGTTCAAAAGCTGGTTGAGTGTACTTTATCTTCAGGTGTCCAACTTCAAATGTATCAAGTGCTTTTGATTTTCAGGAAGCCCCAAACTTGCTTTCTAAAGACCAGCTCCTGTAGGACAAGGCACATTGGGAATTCCTTGTCCATTCAAATTCCTTTGGAAAGTATTGGCCAGGAGTTTTCTTAGCCCTTCAACTAAGCTGACAAGTTGTCAGTTGCTCTTCTGAAGAGACGCATTATAGGGTGATTTGAGATTGACTTTTCTCGAAAAACAAATCAGGCTCCTGCAATGAATTATATAAAACTGTTAATCCAGAGCTTGTATAACTAGTGTGTAACTATTAACTTGTGTAACTTGTGGAACAGTTACATCATCCTATTTTGCATCCGCCTTTTTCTATTTTATGCAATTATAGACAGTGACATGAAAAGACCATCAAATAGGCACAGGACACATAACGATAAAAGGGTTTATAGCCATGATTCTGGGAAGAGTACACTCCTCACAAAGAAGTTACACAACTCATTCTTAGAAGTGCCAATAAAATCTTTATTCCTCTCCTTCCCCACCCTTTCCCATCCACACACATGCTAGCACAAATTTTACGCCATATTTTGGAAAAATGTATTTTATTACATTTTCAGACTTTGAGCCTGTTTGTCATTCACCTAGTTTATTCACTATTCTGTATCTGATGAGGCTTTCAACAGCTTCATATACATACCATACACATACAAATATACGTAAATTCCTTCTTGATCCTATCCCTTCATTAGGTATCAGAAAAAAGATTTTAAAATATTTAGCTCAGGTCTGGAAATACTCACTGCTAGGTCATGCTGTTCTGAACACACTGTCTTGTAAAAGGGCATAACTGGAAACTTGCAGATTATTGCATTGGACTGCGAGGATTCCAGTCACTCCCAAATCTTTTAAAGCATTTGCAGTAAGTCTCCAAGTTAGAGAGTCACCGGTCAAATAATCAAAACATGCATTTTTTTAGAGAATCCTTTTAATCCATTTTGAAGTTTTGCATTTCACAACAGAGAGCACACGATGATCTAGCAGGGCAGAACATAAACAGCCAAACTGTACTGCAGATTTCGCTAGGGATTTCTTGGGTCAGAGCAGGCAAGCAGATTTCTGACTGTCACACACTGTGTCTTCCTCTGAAGCAATGAATCATGGTTTCTCCCTTTTTCACAAAGCACTTCAGACTTACAGGGTAACTGCTTTTTTATTCCACACACACCCCCCGCCCCCCCGTCCTCCCCTCAAAGAGGAAATAAAAGTCACAAAATAAAAGGGGGTTTCTTGATCAGAACAATGACAAAACCAAAACTGATAGAATAAAGTCAGACATTTCCGTGGAGCTTATTACCACAGCAGGTTCAACTTAACAAAATCCAAGAAAGCATTAGATATTTGATAGATATTAGATATTAATATATATTCTCAATATATATTAATTAAAGACACTCTAAAACTTTTAACTGAAAGACCTAGGAAAAAAACTAAACTCATGGTTTAAACCATTAACTGTGTATTAGAACTTAGGATGGCATTTAATGTATGGGAAAATTTTTCACTGTAGCTGCTTATTGGATTTTTTGGTGCTGTCTTCAATCTATACTACTGGTCACTGGCTACTGGAAAAGTCTGGGTACAGGTTTGATCCCCTGTGTCAATACCAGTACATGTATTCTCTGGTTTATTACATTGATAAAGTACTGTAGCTTCACAGACTGAAAAGACAAAATTAACAAAGCTAAAAAAGGCTTAAACAGTATTTCTTAGTTACACTATTAGATTATGTGCAGTACAGGTGAATTCCTCTGAGGTGGCTCATAAATTTCAGACAAAGACTTTGCCTCCTATAAAGCCTGAAAGTTGCAGGTGCCGCCTTCTGTAAATATTAATCATGGCACTGGAGCGAGAGCCACAAGCAAAAGGCACTCTGCCACTCCGAGCCTTCCCAACAAAACCCTCACTACCACATAGCGCTTGTTCTCAAAGCTTCCTATAATATTACAGGTGTAAAGGAATTTTTTTATATATACCACAACAACACGTGGATTAAAGACCGTTACTCCTCATTTGTTACTTGCATTCTGGACGTAGCATTTAAATATTTTTCGCAGCAGTCAGGAAAGCTTCGGTGTGCTTTTGAGCACTCGCACTGACTGACCCAACCCAAACTACAGCCATCCCGCAGCCAGTCTTCTCTAACTGCACTCCAAAAAGTGCTCTTCAACCATAAACTACCTGAAAGCGGCCGCGTTTAATTTCTTTTACAGATTAAAAAAAAAAAAATTAAAAATTATGGACCTTTTCAATCACTATAAAAGACACCACCCTAAATTCTGCCAACAACCTGCCAACCCGAGCGGGTGCCCGGCAGAGACGCTTTGTGCCTCGGTTCCCTGGGCAACGAGGACACAGGCTCAGGAATGGAGACAAACCTGCCAGGAACGACGCAGGAGCCATGCCACTTTTTAGCTGCTCTGTCATTTTAAAATATCTCTCCACCTCAAAAGGCAGCTTGAAAGAGGCAGAAATTGCCTTGTGTGCATTCTCCTTTTGAATCCCGGGCAGATCAATGATTGTTTATTTATCCTGAGCGAAGCAAGTGATGGTTTTTCTCCAAATTCTAGCAGACAACGCTCCCATCAGTGAACCCGGCACGACACGTGTCACACAGAGCTGGGAAGGGGCACGGGACTGGAGCAGGTTAGAAACCGCCTGCCTTGGTCACACAGAGAGCACAATTACTTAATGACAGCAATTTACCCATTTTACAGTTTGCAGGGCCAAGGAAATATCACTTGTGACAGTGGAAACAAATCAAGCCCGAAGCAGTTATTCAGCACAGGAAAGCAGAGCTAGTTCTTCTAACACTGAAAATCACGGAATTTATTTCAGTGCTTAATTAATGCTTTGGATGCCCAGTTCTAAGTAGATTGGCTGGAAAGTTTGGGACACCGGTCCTTTTAGATAACCAGAAGTTATGGATTAAACTGTCTTTGCTTCTTCCAGTTATTAACTTGACACTAGGGTTTTTTTCTCATGATTTCTCACTGTATGCCATTAGTCTTCCAACTGTGAGAGTTATTTATTTGTGCTATTTCCCTAAGCAACCCTGCTAGTTCCCTACTGAAAGATGATGCCTGAGAATAGGGCTACCAAAGCCGGCTGAAGTCTCTCAGTTCACAAGGAGAGGACATTAAGGAAGAAAAGGGTTGTTGAAACCTCTCAAGGCTAGATTAATAACTTCACCTTTCCACATGAAATGAGTGCTTTTCAAATTTGTATTGTCATCAGTTGTAACAGGAGTTCATGGACAGAAAAATTACAAGTTTTTTATATTTAAAATCACTTAAAGAGAAAACACAGGAAGGGATTTGGTTTAACAGGTAACGAACTCACAACAGTCTCTCAGGAATAACGTCATCAGTGCAGAGGAGGGGAAATCCCAGCTATATGTATTTTCCCCTGTTGTTTACGTACAGCTGCAGTGATGATTTCTTAGTTATAGGAAATGAACGAGAGTCAAAATGTGAAAGAATTGGTAATTAAATTAGGTTGACTTTTGACTAAAAAATTAATTAGCCCAAAAACTAATACACAAAGGTTTTTACAGTCGAATAGCTTTCAGACCGAAAAACACTAGAAATCTATCACTGCTTTCTGACCTACTTTCCATGGTCATCGCTAATTCGATCTTCTTGCCTTTCATATCTCTCTGTCTCTGCCAACAGACAGATGAGCAGTAGAAGAACAGAAGAGGCAGGTTGGGTTAAGAGGCCAGATCAAGGCAAATCATAGCAAACACGAGATCGGAAGATTTTGGAGACCTACTCACTAAATACGCAGACAATCACTCTTATTAGGATAAAGTCAAAGGGCATTGTTATTACCAGTTCAGTATGTCTGTAAATCACCAAAAAGTGTCCAAGTAAATGATCTATGCATGGATAATGTAATGTCTGAAACAATTACTATACCACTTACAGTATCAAATCTAAATGCTACAAAAAGTTAATCAAGACAACTGAGTAAACAGATCTGTTGAAAAATGAAACGTCAGAAATAGGGGGAAAATTGAGTGCATCAGACATTTTCTAAAAGAATTACTGTTATTTTTGTTTAACAACTCTGTATTTGTTTTGAAACAGAAGCAATTTATAAGAAGTGAAATAACCCAGAAATCATACATTTCATTTCAATTCAGCTATTTCACTTGACCGGAACAACATAAAAGAATGCTTTTCAAGCTAATATCATTTTGCTTTTTTTCCCCCCTAAGAAACCTTTCATATGTCCCACTTTCTATCCTGAGCCCTCCCACATCGATTTTAGTCTGATTTCCTCAGTAAATGAGGTTTATGTAACAGCAGTGTCAGTTGTCATCTGTACCCCATCCCTCCCAACAGCTTTTCATCCCATTGACCACTTTAAAATAGCTTATATGAAGATACAAATTTCTATAAATGTGTCTGAGGATTGACAGCTGTTTCGAGAGGATAGACCCATGTCCCTCTTTGAAGGAAGACATTTTAACTCCAGCAGTTCCCTGTTAGCCAGGCAGCATTTACACAGACTAAGGCAGCCCCTGTGTGAGCTGCTACGTGCCCAGCCAAAGGCAGAAGAAATTTAGGAGCCAGGAATAAAGGGTGGGAGAGGACAGGAGCATTAGCACATCAGGATGTTCTGTGAGATGTGAGAGAGAGATTTAAGACACAGATCAACGGAAAGCTGGCCTCCACTAGTTTTACTGTTCACATGACTTTTTATTTTCCCCTCGAATTTTTCAATTTAGCCCCCAAAATGAAGGAGTCACTATTTGCACGCTCTTAATTAAATATTACTAAACTCTCAGGTACAAGCCACACGAAAGAAATCCAGAATCTAATCTTCAAGGGATTAGGAGGTTTGAAGAGAGGTACCCGACGTCTAATTACGCTGCCTTGATTCTGAGGATCCGCATCCTCTGACCTTGGCCCAAGCGTAGAACAAGTGGCTGACTGCACTGATCCATGACTACGGTTCCTAAAGGCAACTATCATGCCTTTCTATATTTGCTTCTAATAAATACAAAATACATTGCTTATAGGGATTAATTGCCTTTTTGAGATGAACAGTTTATTCCTCACTGAAAATTATATTGGGACTAAGAAAGATCAAAGCTGTTGAACAAAAATGACTAATTCCAATGACAGATTTTTAATTGGGAAATACTATGATGGTGAATTTTCAGCCAGCTCGATGACAAAAGAGAAAGTAGACATACAAAGGTATTGTTCAGCTCCATGGTTAAGGTTGTATGAACTGTTAGACCTTCACACACTTGGTTTCACTATTCAATAATCACATATTTGAAAAAAAATAATTCTTCAGAAGATGACAGAACTAGACATACAATTTTTTATTTAATCTATATAGATTAAATATAGATGCTTTATTCTGGAGTATTCTGGCCACGCAGAGAAAAGGGAAAGGGGGACTTAACTTCCCTGCAACTTTCAGTTTCAAGATTGCTAATAAAAAGCATTTCTTTGAATTCAAGAACTGGAGCCATTGTTTGTATGTCTAACACTTCTATAGATTTTCTTTTTCATAGATATTTTGCCAGAAAATAAAGTAAAAATAACTGGAAATAATTTGGGGAATTTATATTAAAAATAATTAACAGTAAGTGAACATTTTACTATAAAACCTTTTAGGACAGTTTTAATTTTTTTTAAATACTATTTCTTTTTACCACAGAAGATTAATACAGCTAAAAAGATAGTAAAATATCAATCATTTAGGCAGTGAACTCCCTAAGGCATGTAGTAAATCTAATGTAATGTTTGTGGGCTTTTGCTTTTTTTTTTTTTGACTTTATAGCCACCTCAGCTGAGAGGTAAAAGTATGTGGGATATTGATAAAATATTATTTTAGCCTAATGGCTATCATCTTATCTATATTGAGTTGATACTAAAAGGGGTTTAGTTACTGTGAGTACAGTCAGTCATACACATTTGCAGAATACCAGCTTGCAGCATGGTGCCCTGCTTCAAATGTGTTTTTAGAAAAGCAGATTCAACTAGGGAAAAATATGAAACAAATATAAAGGAAAGTAAGTTCACTTTTGAAAAACCAAAGCCTTTCACAGTGCTTCTTAAACTGAAGAGGCTATAATTTTTTACTGTTATTCAGAAACAACAATTATTTTATAGTTTTCTGCTTCCATACTTTTTTTTTAAACCTTTGAAGATGTGCTTTTGTAAGAAAATGAAACATTTTGCTTCCCTCATGGCAACAGGAAGAAATTTCTGTTGTGTAGCAAAAGTACAAAGTTCAATCTCGGAAACATATGATAGGTATTTATTTATTTATAATATTTTATCTTCTACCTTATATGGACTAAAAATATCCTCAGAGTTCTTTCAACTTTTCAAACAATAGAAGTTGTTCATGTATTCTAATATTGCTTCAATGGTCTTCTAAAAAATTGTTTCAGAACTTCTTTTACAAAAGTATGTGTCATTTTTAACTATAAGAATGTAATAAAACATTTAGTACAAAATCCTATAGTTCTCCACTGCAAGGAATTATGAATCTTCAAAGGTCAGCTATAAATACCTTTTCTAATGCCTCTGTGACTCAAAAGAGCTTCATAATAATGAGCATAATCTTTGTCTGTCCAGATTTTCTTTTTCGAGGAAATCACAAATTGCTACCTGTTAAATTGATTTTTTCAGCGCTCCTTTACAGGTGCTCTGCAAGATTTATCCTTTCATAGCAAAGAAAAAAATAAACCTGTTTAAAAGGAGTAGCTGGCACCATTGCAAAGTAGACTGAAAGACAATCTGTGGGAGACGGTGGGGGGAAGACTTCAGGAAGACACTTCAGGGGAAAATAAAAATCAGTTCTGCTTCAGCGTGTAAAACAAAGTGAAACATTTCTTGCTTAATATAGAGAAATGGGAAAATCAGATTAACAGGTAGCATTGCAGTTTTCATTGTTTCCTTAGATGGGCCTCACCCATAGTTGTTCCCAACACCAGAACAGACGTAAAATAAATCCTGAAGGGCAAAAGAAGCTCCTGATGTACCTTTCAAAATTACATTCTTCCGCAGTTTTTCTATGAAATCTATAATAACACGAACAGGTAGCAAAGTTGAAGACACTGCAGAGTTCCTGTTCAAGTGCATCTTGTCTGACATTTTAAGAGATCTCATGGAGTATGTCTTTCTCTGTTTATTTAGTGCTCTCCTTAATGCAATATACCAAACAAGACACCGAAATATGGAGCTGAGTAAACCAGAGTAAGGTCCACACTAAATACAAGAATGCTCAACATCTAGGGTTTGAAGTTGTTTGGGTTTTTTTTAATTATAATCCCTTTTTAATCTGGGATGTAAAAATGTTATTTTGTGGCAACTAGCAAAGAAAGAAATACATTGACCTTTGTGGAACAAAAAGGTGTACTGGGACGGAACTAGCCAGTAGTCTTACTGGCTATCTCACTCTACCTTGGCTTTCCTGTGAAAAAAAATCTGCAAAAAATCTTTGAGATGTAGATGTATAAATATCTCCAAGCATTTTCTATATATCTCAGATAAATTTATATATATATGCCATGTCCTTACTTAAGATAACTATGTCCAGAAGACAAACTACTCCTAGACCTTTCTTGATGACTCAAGAAGAACCCTCCTGAAGGTGTTTATAACCAAAAAAAAGGACCTATACAGATAAAAGTGACAGAATTAGGACCCTCAGTTTTATTTGAGCTGACACACTGAAAACAGTTCATTTAGTCTGTATGTAAAGACATGGAAGAACATAATTTTTTATGCCTCAGCTACTTAGCCTTTAGACCCGCAGGGTACCGGCATCTCTTTCAGGGCACTGGGTCAGACTTCAGTGAGAATAGGAATCACCCTTCAGATAGTTATGATATGTGCACTTATCTAACAGCAACCAAATGAGGAAAGACAAGATTTAGATCTCTTCCCTTCAGTCTGACTGGAAACTAGACAGATGAGTAGGGTGTTTTTTTCCAGAAGTAGTAGCACAAGTGATCAGTTGGCCCAAAAATCTTGCTTCTGAAGGCCTGCCAGCAACAAGTGGTGCTCGAAGGCTGTGTAACGAGCCAGATACCAGCTCTCAACACCCTGCCAAGGAATGACATGAATATAGAGCCAGAAGCAAAATAACACACCTCAAAATAACACGCAATGCAAGCGACCTAAAGGCTGAGTGACCATTGACCACCACATGATGCCAGATACAAAAAGGAAACTCAGCTGCACATGGATCATCCCCAACCACAGCCAAAACTCTAGATATATGAAAAACAACCAAGGAAGTGCAAAATGCTGCTTAAGTTTTTGGGTACAGGCAATAAGGGCTACAAAAGACAGATGAACTGTTATTCTTTTTCCTGAGATGGCTTCAAGGCATTCAATGCATGTAGCTCCGGTACAGAAACCTGAGGATTATTTCACGTCAAGGAACTGTAAAAGGGTACTAATTTTAAAAGAGTGCTAAGTACTGACACTTCCAGTGCTCAGGTCAATGCAGCAATGATTCATTCGGTTTGAACTGTTGTGATCAGGAATGCAACATGACGCTTTATGTCACGAGTCCCCAATTAGTTTAATTCAGCATAGATCCACACTGCTGCTGAAGGGGTCGAGCCTGTCTCCTTCCCCCCTTCCCAATTCTTGTCCCCTCTCTTATGCTAGCACTAGCACTCAGGAAGACACGTGGTGCACCAGGCAGAGATCTCATCTCCATAAACATTACATTTGAGGAGTTAGTTTCTGACCAGATCAATGCCAGATCAAGTTCACCTTGCAGCTGCCTGAATGTTCATGTCTGCCCAAGGGAAGGGGCAAGAATAAACAACTAAGGCTTCAGCAGGATTAGGGAAGTGATTAGCCCCCGGTACTTGGCACTGGTGAGGCCCCACTTCAAATACTGTGTTCAGTTTTGGGCCCCTCACTACAAGAAAGACACAGAACTGCTGGAGCGTGTCCAGAGAACAGCAAAGCAGCTGGTGAGGGGTCTGGAGAACAAGTCTTATGAGGAGCAGCTGAGGGAACTGGGGTTGTTTAGCCTGGAGAAAAGGGGGCTGAGGGGAGACCTTATCACTCTCCACAACTACCTGAAAGGCGGTTGTAGTGAGGTGGGGGTTGGTCTCTTCTCCCAAGTAACAAGCAATAGGATGAGATGAAAGAGCCTCAAGCTGCACCAGGGGAGATTTAAATAGGATATTAGGAAAAAATTCTTCATCGAAAGAGTTGTTGAGCATTGGAACAGACTGCCCAGGGAAGCAGTTGAGTCCCCATCCCTGGACGTATTTAAGACATGTAGATGTGGTGCTGAGGGACGTGGTTTAGTGGTAGGCTTGGCAGTGTTAGGTTTATGGTTGGACTCGACTTAAGGGTCTTTTCCAACCTAAATGGTTCTATGATTCACGCCAGTTAAATTGCTGTCGGATCCCCAGGTAATGGTTACCACAGAAAACCTTAACAGAGCAGACGGTTGCCTACTGTAGCATTGCACAGGATCAGTGACAGTGACTCCTCAGCCACCTCTAACAGTTTATTTTTCTATCTGACACTTCATATATTTTTCTGTTATTTAAGCTATCCCGTTGCAGTAACAATAGTTATTCCAGCCTCATTAACTAATGAGAATAATTGCCTATTGCCATCTTTATTAAATACCTCCCTTTTTCTTTTTTTAATAGTTATGTTTCTTACAGTAATTCTTTCCCCCAAATTGAATAGGATGAGTTGATTTCCATAGCATCTACTAGAATAGGATGTTGGTTTAATAGTTATGGATTAAATCCCTGTCCAAATTAAATCAAAAGCATCTCTTTCATTGCATTGCTGCTTCTATCAACCCATTGCCATTCAAAAGCAAGAATTCTGCTAGAACTCCAAGCCTCTATTGTTTTCTGTCTAGGAATCAGCGTCCTTCCTTGTGTTGTAACCTCCCTGAGTCAATGCAGATCTTACAGTGCCTCTGCCCTACTGTGAAGGGAGTTGTATTTTCCACCCCGCAAGCACACAGATCTTCCCTAGCTGCCCTTAGACTAATTTAAGGACACGTGAAGAATTTGGCAGAGACTATTACAGTGCAATGAATGGAACCACTGTAGTTAGTAAGGGCTTCGTGAGCAAGCCCATATTACAGTATCATAATACAAACATATAACTAATTAACTAAATAATGAAGGGGGAACATAAAAACAGTTTCTTATGCCTGGGGAATTATACAGCCTCTGGCTCAAATGGCAGCTTTAAATAAGCATTTCTTTGCTTTTGTTAAGACAGGTTGCTTTATTTTAATAAACATTTTATATTAAAATTAATTATAATGTATATTGGATTCTGTGGTTATAATTTGTATTTTCTGCTTTATGTGTCACTCTCTCATTAGTTTCCTAAATAACAGAGAACACACTTAGTCAGTTGGCATTTTCCAGTGTTTTAATTGCCTGCTGTGATATAATTATTGTGACATTTTGGGATGTTTTTAACATCCTGAATTAAATATTCTGACATCCCACAGAGCACTTCATGAAAACAGTCAAACTGTATTCAAGTCATTAGGAGTCTACAGTTGTCCTTTAATATTAAAATTCTTTTTGACGTAAAAAATGCAGATAAAATCAGTCTTTAACAACTTATATCTTATGTCAGTTTTCATCTTTAAACATTGTAAAATGTTCTTAGAATATAATGAGTAACTATGGAACTCAAAATACTGCATTAATTTATTTTTTCTTTTCTTTTCTTTTTTAAGTAGTAGAATGCTACCTATGAAATCCTATCTACAAAGCTTAATTTTTGAGGTCTCAGTAAAATGTGCTACACGTTTTAAAAAAATAAGTAATTTATTCTATTATTTCACAACAATGGTTGTGAAACACTGTACATCTTGAAAAATGATTTTACTTGCCACAAAAACAGTTTATGACACAACATGAAATGCTTTGACTTCCAGATTAGACTTCATTTCTGCAAACATTAATTGTTTAATGGATCAAACAATGAGACTGACAGAAGTCAAATAAAATTTTGTGAATTAGCTCCCAACAAGATGCAAGAATACCAAAGAATAAGATAAATTTACATTACAAACAGCCATTTCTCTGTCTTGGTCTTTTCAGTCTGGTTTTGCAAATGGATTGGAAGTTTCCTGGTATGTGCTAGGCGAGCGTGGGAGAGGTTTTGGGTACCACAGAGCCAATCAAGTCAGCTCCATTCAGCCTTCCAGTCCAGCCCCTTCTGTCTCTACCACCTGATGGTAGAGATGCAAAAACGTGTAGGCCTTTTCAGGGGCAGAAAGAGAAGTCGGGAGACTGATGGAGAGCAGTATTGCACCCTGGCCATCTCCAATTAACACCTGGTCCCTAAAGACTCATATGCTGGCTTGTGCACAGCACTGTATTAAATCGCACTACAGTCAAGCTAGAAAACCAGACAGACATAGCCTGATACTTGGGGAAGCACGGCTCTAAGATACAAATTGTGCCTGTTTTTTAAATATGCTTTTAAAGAGTGAGTCAGTGGTTTAATATATACCTAATGTTTCGTTTATACCTAGCACTGATACCCCAAAAACTTAAACAAAATCCTCAATTCATATTCTCACATTTCAAGGCCTAAATAATGATTTTTTTTCTTAACTACAAATTTGGTTAGTCTCTAACACCAATCAATTAAATTTCAAAAGATTGCTTGAATTTTCCTATGACAAAAATTAGAAATAAATGCAAAACTGTAACACTGAAGTAATATTCCACAAATTTTAAAGGTAATCATGTATGTTTATACAAACATATATTGGGCTATTGAGTGACCAAGACACAGTCCATGCAAGATGATTGATAGAATCAAGACACTACAGCTTGTGTGGAAAAACAGTAGTTGCTAGTTATCAGAACTGAAACTAGAAGGGAAGAAGCAACAGTAAACAGCTCTATACTATGTTGGCATCAGCTTGATAGCAAGAATATAGAAAGTGAAGTTCTTTCTATTTCTTAGGCACATTACAGCAAAAATCGTCTAAATCAAATCAATTATCTGATACAAGTGAAGACAATGACAGCATTACTGAGTGCAGTGTGTGCAAAATTAATGTCCATCATAACTTTAGTGAGAACCTGGAGAGAGAGATAATGGAGTTATGACTAGGGGACAAATCTGCAGCAAGGATATTACTTTTATGTATACAATTACCTGTCTCTTCTGTGAGTTATAGCTTTACGTATATGAGTATTTATTTACTTTATATCTTTCCAATAGTACACTGATGATTCATACTGACTTAAGCATGCCCTAGTGTATTTACTACAATAAAATGCACTGAAACAATCCCAATTATATGATCAAAATCTTCAATAACCCAGCTGACATTTAATGCTGACACTCCATCCTCATGTCAAACTTATATACAGACTTGAGAGTCTTTTTTTGTTGAAATCATTTCTCTGCTTTTTATATGTCTTTAAAACATTTTAAATTAGTTAATTACCATTCCAAACAGCAGATGTGGGTTTAACAGCCATTGGGTTTGCACTAACAGGATATTTGAGCAAATATCCTGTTAACTTAAGGGAAACTAGCTCTCTTGCAGAGCAGCGAGAATACGGAACCAAAAGAAATAAAAGATTACAAATAACATGGTTAAAATCAAGCTCACATAAACACTGTCTGCATTTATAGCCAGGAACAGATGGGCACTGGTCTTATTTTAGCCCAGTTCTGAATAATTTTTTAATATGTTATTAGTGCAAGCATCATCAACCCTTTTGATCCCATTGAAGTCAAAAGTCCTACTCCTTCATTTTACCCGCTGTTTGGCCAGGCATCTAAACTAACTGTGCTAAATGCATCCCCAGTCAAGAGAGTATTTAAGCACATGCTTTGTGCAGCTGAAACCAATGTAGATTTAAGCACCCACTTATAATGACTATGGTAATACACAGCCCTGAATTTGCTTTCCCTTCTACTTGTAAGTATTGCCACGCATGAAGATGGTGACAGATCACTGGAACTGGGAAAAGATTATCCAGAACAGCTTATTCAACTGTTCATTTTCAGGCACAAAATCTGAGGGCACAGAGTTTTTTAATTTGAAATTTAATCAGCTGACATTGTATTCCATTGTGCTGTAGTATTCAAAACCAAAGAATAAAGCAAATAACGGTTAAGTGCCAGGAGCAACCCTTTAAAAAGGCTTTCCAAAAGTTTTGTGAGATTGGTTTTTTTTGCAGGAATATCTACTAGAAAAAAAATATTTGTGTGTTTGTGTGCCGAAAGATGCTAAAAGACTATCTCTTTATTTTGTTAGAGAATAAGCACCCATCTAAGAAAAAAACCTTAATGTTTTAGTCATTTCATTCATGACTTCCTCTAAGATAGTGTGGAGTTACCATCAGGTATATCAAAGTGATACCTGAGGTCATAAGTAAAATTGCACTCATGTTTTAACACTGTCAGACAAGTTATTTTGCTATTAATAAAGTATCATATTATTATCTTTACTGAAGGAAAATTATATTAGGACCACCTACATTAGCATTTTAGTTCAATCAAAAGTTAGTGTTTTCAAGCACGCCTCCCACTCATCGAGACATACTGTGCTCCACTTCACGTTACAGAGCTGTTTTAGAGGGCAAGAGCTGAATTATTTTCAGATGAAACCAAGCTAGAAGGCATGTTCCAGAAGCACACCTAATAGTGTCCACTCCTGGCCAGACAACTAGTCCATGGGGCCAGGCTACAGCAAGTCCAAAGTAAACCTCCAAAAATACAAATAATGGGGACCAGTGCGTAACTCCACAGGTTCAGTGGGCAAAGCCACGTGCTGATGTGAACACAGCCATTTTCTCCAGAAAAGTGCCATGGGAAGGTTTGGTGTTTAAATGTACAAATCACTGAAAAACAAGATTTTTAAGAGAAATCATAAGAGTTATGGTGACTGAAACGGATGGCAGCAAGTTTTTCTTTTCTTACGAGGTATATAATAATTTAGTGCAGTATCATGTCCTGCCTTGCCAATGGCTCAGCTTCTAACTCTATGGGTTTCCTGAAATATCCAGTGATAAGCCATGCCTGAGAATTAAGCTTCCAGGTTATCTCTGACAAATCCTTCTTGCCCATGCATCTTCACCTCTTAAATAACAAATCCAACAAGGTGATTCAAACTCCACTCCTGCCCCCATCTGCAGGGATTTAAACCTCTCCGTCTCAAGAAATACGTATAACCACAAACCTGCGGGTAGTTTGGGGGAGAAGGTGCTTTCTATCCATCCTGCTGACACTGTGACATCACGCGGAAAGGAATTTATAACAAATTCAATAGGAAAGGGAGAGGTAAACTCTAACGTATTGAATAGGGCATTTCTGTTAAAGACAGGAATACTCGGTGACAGTCTGCAGGTAGTCGTAGCTGCCATTACAGAAAGAGATCCCTAACATTGGTTTTGGTTTTGCATTACAACTGCATTTTGCTAGGGGCCTAATCCTGTAGTAAGCATTAGGTACGCTCTGAGAATGCCTCCCAGATCAAGCTGCTTAGAGGATTTGGTAGAGAAACAGTTCCCAGATCGCTGCCAGACTGAGGTAGAACATAGGCAAGCCCCCAGCACCCTTGGACACGCACAGAAGTAAAAGCCTAGACACATTTGCACCTTTTAGGGCAAAGAAATAAAGACATTCAAGTGCATCTGGAATGAAACTGCCACCGAGCAAGGTCTTTTTGGATCATATTTTAGGGTTCACGATCATAAACCTTTTAGTTGAGCTATTATGATTCCTCAGATTTTGAGGTCTGTTAGTGCTTCCCCTACAAAAGAAATAGCAAGGCCTCGGGGAAAATAAAGAGAGGCAATGGCTCTGCAGAAACCAGAGCAGACGAACAGAAGGAGGTGCGTGCTGAAAGCTGCAGAACTGAACAGGCTTTACCCAAAGCAGCTCGAACACTGGAAGCAAGTCAGCGAAATGAGCCCGAGCGCCAGGCAGCTGTGGTTAGAGGCTGTTTCCAGCCCCTGCGCAAGCCGCTTTCAAGGCAGCTCAGATAGCTCCGTGCTCTGCTGCAGTCAACAGGCAGAGCGCAAAACCTATCCAGGAAAGAACTTTCGGTATGCGCTTAAGTTCATTTCTAATTAGGAGAGTGGGTAAGTGGATGCTTGAAGTTAATCACCTACTTAAGTGCTTTCCTGAATTACAGCCATACACTGGTTTAACCGATAACTGTATCTTTACGTAGACTCCATTTTATAATTCTATACAGAAGCAGAGAAGGAAAGTATTCAGATTAAAGGAAGGAGAATGAAGCTGAGTAAATTCTATGCACGCGGGTTTTGTTGGCTTTCTTAGTGCTGTCATACCAGTTTGACCTTTATTCAGAAATCTGATTTTTGTCATTTGAGATTGATATGTGTCTAAGCAATAGACCATTTCTGGAAGGAAAAACATTTCTCCCTTCCCCCCCAATTATAACAATTTGTACCATTTCTTACTTCTGTTCATAAATAGATACCGTTGTTAGGTTTGCAGTAATTCCAACCATAACCCTTCAGTGTATATGGCAGAGTTCTGTTTCCTGTCCCTCACCCTGGTGAAGCAGCTTTCTGAGTAAATATTTACAAAGAAATAATTTCGGTACAGTTTAATTAAAATGTTAATTTTAAAGAATGAGAAATATATAAAGATGATATGATTAAATCAAATTAAAAAAACCAAAACAAATAAGAAAACATGAGCTAGAGTCAGTGTAATCCTATTGATCATTGTAAACAACAGAACATTTATTCTTGAAAATGATCATTCAGCACAGAATATTTTATGTTCACTGAATTCATACAAAACCCCTTCTACACGTTTGTCTTTACTAAACATTCCCTAACATACCTCATAAAAAGTGGAAAGGATACTGTTAGTTATCCTGAAAAACTCTCAGACTCAGTAAATGCAATTTATTCTGTTCCACCAGAATCGAGCCAGGTGCAGTTCTAACATCAGCAAGGGCACCTCTTAGTCCACATTTTGATCTTCATTCTCTGAAAGGGTTGTTCAGGTTGTTAAATACTCACTGCGTTTCATATCAGGGGTAGGAAAACCAGCCCTGGGCAGATTACATTTCAGATTTGGTGTTACTCTTTTCTCCAGAACAAAAGATACCATGTATAGCCTCAGTCTTGCATATTTTAAACCAAGCTTTACTGAAAATTCACCTGTGAAAAAGCCACAAAATATGGCTACAGGATGACAAAAGCAATAATTTTTTTTGCAAATATAGATCTGAGTAATGAAACAAGAACAGAAATATCTTTATTTTTTAGCTATATGTATATCCCTTTATTTGCGGTCAGGTAATTTAGAATGGAATTTTTTGAAGATTGCTAAAAGTGCAACCACTTAGCAACATAAATGGTCTAGCAGGATCAAGGCCTAAACTAATTCAAAAAAGATCCCAAATTCTTCCAGAAGCTTGACATTAGCTCAGTTTCTACCCTTTTAAAAGATAAATTCACCCAAAGATACTATAGATTTATAATCCCTAAAAAGAGGTCCCATTAGACAAATAATAATGAAGTAGAACAAACTAATCCTGTAACTGGGGCAAATTCAGAAATATTGAGGCATACATTTAAAAAATGGTTTAAGCACAAACCTCTCTCCTACCTGCTGAGCCCCTAGAGGCTATGACCTTCCTTGCAGGCCATTTTTCTTACCCAGAAGTTTCCCAAACTGAATACACTCTGCATAATGTCCTCAAAAAAGCAAACCTCTTTTTATGCTCTCCGAGTGTTCACACTACTATAACTTAACCCTAACTCTTTTACAAATTTGTTTCCAGCTGCAAATTCACCATGTCCTCTTCCTCACTCTTCTAAAAAGGCAAGATTTTCTTCTCATCGTGTAGTAAAGAAATCAGTTATTGTTACGATCCTATTCTTTCACAGCTAAACCTTCTCCCAGGTGACCACGGTTAACTGCTCCCAGGGGAACGACCTCCCTCTCCCCTAAGGACTTCACCTGAGCAGAGTGTAACAGCCAGAGGGGTACCGGTGGGCAGATGTTGTCTCTGTGCTCAGTCACGGACTTATTAACAAAACATAACGTAGAGCAAACCATGAATAAAAAGTTCAGTTGACTCTCATAATAGGACTGGTTATAACTCTGAGCTTGGGTGATCAGGTTACATAAAAATAACCTTTGTGTCCTATCTTCTAATGTGAAATGTACCTCTTTTAGAGAAAAGAAAAAAAAAAAAAAAAGGTGCTGGTTTATAGCCCTCATTTGGGGAGTGCTTAGCTAGTGTTTTGCATTATTCACTGCACGTACTGGGTGAGTATTTTGGTATTTTTTTCCTTTGCTCTGATTCTTTTGACGATAGCACATTAAAGTGTTTTTGATTCTGTATTTTTTTTCATTTTATTTTAACAAAGATTGGCTGATATTGCCTACAAAGCAGATAGTATGTGCTGGGGACAGGCGCGTTGGTTATGTTAGAGGAAAGTTAGCAGATCCTTAAGCAACCTTTCCATCAACTCCTGGATCCTTACCTCTCCTTAGGGAGATGAGCAAGATGACTACCAAATCACTTAATATTTTGAGGAAAGATGATTACTAAGTCATGGTTTCTCAAGCAAGCTATATCAAAATGAAATGAAAGCTTCACTCAAATGAAACCTCAGGAAGATTATGTAGCTTGGAGGTTTGTGTAGCTTTTACCAAGAGGATTTCCTTATGTCGTGGTTTAGGCTTAACTGAAAAGTAAAATTACAGAACAACAAATAGGTTCTGCTCTACCTCAAACCAAGACACCTTCCAACCTCTTTCTCTATCTACTCTTGCCTGTCACTTAGACAAAGAAGCAATTTTTTTTCTCCATACAGGGAAGAAAAAAACTTGTCATAATGATCCTTTCTTTATATACTTTTGCTGAATCGCTAAGACCATGCTCACCTGTCTAATTCTGTCATATTTATAAGAAGCAATGTGAAGGAGGAAAAAATGTTTAATAATGTGTTTCAATATTCCGTTCTTTTTTACTTTCATTTTCATACTGAGATTTGCATGCATGGTGAGGGATTGCTACTGGTGTGTGTACATAGGGATATGTGTGTGTATATACGTGGATTTGTTTCTGAGAGACAAAAATGTGTTACAGGTCATCTGGATTCTGTATGGAGCTGAACTGTTTCCTCACCTTTAAGGTTTATTTGTTTGTTTTTAATGTTACAAACTGGCATTTTAAGGAAGTATATTGGCTCCAGGAGACTTGTTTTAAATGCGTTTCCCTGCTCTAAGGCATGTTACTGCTTGACTGAATACCTCTTAAGTCAGAGGAAATGTCTTTCCAAATGACCAAAAGGATGACATTTCTCCCATGTCTAGAATCACCACCGTCACTTAAATTTATGTCTTTAGGTAGACCTACTACATCATCTTTTCTGCTTCTAGTGGGAGCACAGCTGTGCTTCTGAGAGTAAATTCTAGCTGTAGATGGTGTAGTCAGTTCCCGTGTTGGGTAGAACAGTTGCATCAGATGCTGTATGAAGGGTCAATGTGAAGTGTACAAGAGAAAAACAAAATCAAATTAGATATGCTACCTTAAACATCTCAAGTATATCAAAAGGTTTTCACAAGTGAGAGATGAAATAAAGGGGAGACGAAACTTTACATACCTTTAGAGAAGAAAGTCTTAACAGGTATTGAATTTATTTGCCTCATAGTGTTACTAAGTCCAGAAGCCCAGACTTGCAATGGTGAGTGAAATTTCACATGTTTTACACTAAAACATTTTTACCTGCCTTTTACATTTTGGAATTATTTAATGCTCTACTTAATTACGATTCTCTGTACATTACACCACATATAAAGTTATTGACTGTTGAAATAATGAGGGAACAATTTATAAATTGTGACATTCTGTACTTTTGCATTTGACTTTGTCTTGAGTGACATTGTTTTACTAGAAATATAGGATGATTTTTTTTTAGTCCTCATTTGAAGACATGAAGCATCTGACAATGTAGTGGTTAATAGGGAATCCTTACTGAGTAATTTTGTTTAATGGGCCTTAGTAAAGGTTGACAGAAGGCTCCAACACTATTTGATACTTAAAAAAAATGGATTGCTGTTTTGGAATTTTCTTTAATGATCTGAAAGTAACCAGAAAATCCCAAAGATGAAAACTTGTATCTGATGCAAAAATTGTTGCATTTGTCAAGGATGGTGACATTTTTGGTGACTTATTGCGTTGATGGTGACTTGATGGTGACTTATTGCGTTGTGATGGTGACTTATTGCGTTGTGCCCAGCTTATTAAATAAAATGTGGGTCTCAATATAGCCAAGTGAAAGACTAAACAGGTATAGGAAAAAAAGAAATATAGGCACTTCCTACAAAATGGAGAACCATATTCTAGGCAGGGATGGTAAAAAAAAATCCAGGGACAACAGCACAAATCCAATGAGTTCCTCTAGAAAGGCTAATGTGCTTCAGACAGTTATATTCTAGCAGGGAAGCAATGAGCATCCTTTAACTGAAATAATTTCACTTCCAGTATCTCACTTCTCAGATTTTTCTAAAATTCTGCTGCCTGTTCTTACTCTTCCTTTTCAAGTGCATTGAGAAGCCAGAAAAAAGGTCAGCAAGGATCATTTAAAAAATAAAAATAAAAAATTGAACTCTAGAATATGGCTTACTTTGTGACTGCAATGTAGAAATACCTCTTTGATTGCTCTCTCACTTACGAGAGGCTTAGTATTATACTCAAAATATTTCTCAGGCACCATATTGGAGCTGATTTTTTTTTTCCTTTCATCCACTTAATAAACATGACTCCAAAATATAAATCAATATATTCCATGGTGAAGCATATTTCTTAAAAGAAAGTTGTCATTGTTTACTTGTTTGAAAAATACAACTTTGAGGACTATCTGAAAAATCTCACAAATGTTCGTCATATCCATCGAGTATTTTTGGCCTGAGAGTGAGGATGTTCCTGAAATGACGCCTTCGTGCACTTTTAACAAAGGCTGGTGCATGGCAGTAGGAGGGGAAAGGGCAGCTCTGCCATTTGATCATGTTTTCCTTCCCAAATAGTTCATGATGTTCACCCAGATCATGGGAGACACAAAGCACGTTATCTTCTGCCCTCGGAAGTTAGAGCAGACATCTCTGAGTACTGAGAAGAGCCCGATAGCTACCATACCACCCAGGGCTTAGGGCAAGGCTTGCTTATCTGCTGGCTCATGTGCTCTTTCTTTTTACAGCTGTCCATCTTGTATGGGTTAGCTAAATAGTCACATTGCCTATTTGGTGACTAGCTGTATATTCATGTAGGGTCCCATCACGAGGGCTGATCTTAGTTCAAGCTTCTGCTTCATTTGTTTCTCCTGCTTGGTTTTGTTTCATACTTTCCCGTCAGCTTTTTGTCCTCTACTGTGTATATATTTATCATCTTATCCTAGACATGGTTCTTGTATCATCTATTACATCACTAACATCAGCATTATTTTATTAGCAAACTCCAAGGTTTCACTTCTGTGAAACAAATAAAATGCATCCCAAGTAATATATGCTGCACAAATTGGTGATAGAAGTGATATAATAATATTTAATGCTTAATTTCTATTTTTGTATAATTTATTAAATTTATATAATTTAACACAAGGACTCTTCATATCAAGACGTCCTTGGGCAACATTGATTTGTCACTGGGTCACATGCTATATAAGACTTTGTTTATGGCAATTTTGATCATAAGTACTCAAATTTAACAAACAATCAGGCCACAGATGGCAGTTAATCTAGTCTTTGACTAAATTAATTGCTTTCATAATTGGGTACACATTGAGCTGTTTAAACATTAAGCACAGTGCTCTCAGGTATCTTTAACATGAGAAAATATGGCTGTTTTAAACAAATGCTTTGAACAGCTGAGAATAACAGGAGAGCGTGTGTCACAGGAAAAAAACAGAATGCTGTGACTGCATTTAGCTCTGCAGAGACAAGAAACAGCAAGATTAGAATTGGCATGTTTGGTTAAATTTGAGAAATGTTTTGTAATTGCACAGAGGTAGGAAATGTGTTACTGTTATCCCCTCACTGGGCACAGAATGAGCTTAAATGTTTGGGAGATAACGTGCTATCAGTTTCTCCTCCACTTAGCCAACTGATTGCCCACACGAGAAAACGAGGGGAGAGGAGTTTTAGGCAGTACTTGCACAACCTTTCTAGTGCTGGAGCGTGCAAACCTTGCTGAAGCTCTGGCTTATCTAGCCAGGGACCCTTTGTGGGGAGGATGGTGATAACCAGGGTGAAACACAACAGCTCTGGTAAGGGAAACCTGCTAAGCACTAGAACACCAGGGAGTGGGGATTTTGCACTGGTGAATTTGTACACTTACGTAGCACTCTACATGTAAAGTTACTCGTGCGTCATAGCAAGTTATGCTGACCTTGACTGGTTTCTACCTGTCTTAGCTCATCAGGTAGTTTTGGGGAGATCATTTTTCACAGATGCACAAGCTCCTGTCTAGCAACCTACAGATCTATACAGAGCTGCGCAGGAATTCCCCAGCAGCAGACCAAGCTCCCCTCTTGCAGGGCACACCTGGTGAGGCTACACCAAACAGAAAAGCATTGCCACTGAAAGTCCTAATATCCCTGAAAGCACAGTGCAAATTCCGGTACTTAGACTCTATTTATATTCCAGCTAGTATGTTCCTCCTAACCTTTCCTTTTCTACAAAGGAAATGCAAGATGTTTTAAAATATAGTATTTTCACTGATAAGAAATATTGATCCTAGCAGTGAAAAGCTGCTATTTCAAATAATCTGTTGCCAATAATCATGCAAAACAGTTGTACAAGGTCAATGTGGAAATGAAGCTGAGATGTATTTTAGAAGTAGCACTCCCTGTATAAAAGGAGAACTCACAGGGGACAAGGCCACTGCTGAGGAGCTTAATGAGATCTTTGCATCAGTGTTGGAGGTGGGAGAAGCTAGGGAGATCCTTACGCTGGACCCTTTATTTCTGGGAGGAGGGAACTTGGCAGAGGAGTTGTCTGAAATCAAAGTGGCTATGCAAGAGCTATGGAACAAGTTGCTAAAATAAACACTAAAAATAAATCACCAAGATGTGACTATTCACTTGAATTCTAAAAGAATTCCAGATTGAAATAGCTGAATTACTAGTGGAAGTGTATGACCTCCTAAAGCTTTTTTGAATCTGAGGACTGGAGATAGCTTCCCTAGAGATTTGCTATCTTCAAATTAAATAAAATTTTAAAAGAGACCAAAATCAAGATCAAAATTGCTTTGGATTTTAAAAGCCTACGTGCTTTCTACAATGAGCTGTAGCTAAATCTATTCCGGTTTCATAGTCCTGTAGATACAACGATAAAAGATTAGAGCCCACTGTAACCATCAGCAACCGATGTTGGTTTAAGACATTCCTAGCACTTCCTTTGCCTCTCCAGTCTGAATGACTAGGTAAATCACACTGGAATCTATTTTAAGGCAGCAATACCTGGTTGATAAATTTTGAGAAAAGCTGATTGTGAGAATGTCTAAAAGCCTAAGAATATGAGAAATAGTCTAAATTGGGAGGGCTTGTTACAAGGGTATGATAAGCACTTGGTATGAAACCTTGTCAATCAAATCTGATGAAGTGGTGGTACAGCCTTGGCTTGTAACAATATTTGTGTAACGCTTAAGCCTATGGTTAATTTTTTATTTTTAATAGTAAAACACTAAAGATAAAGTCCCTACCTTAAAGAACAAAACATAGCCCTCATTCACACTCGCATTACAAATTCTGTTATTTCTTTAAGCCCAAGACTGTAGAATCAGTGAAGAGAAGAGCCTCCTGGCTTTCCTTTGAAAGAAATTACAGACACTAATAGTGCAGAAAAGGTTGAAAACATCCCTTGATTCAACCCTAACCAGAAAGGGAAGGAAAAATTCACAATGGCAAGTAATACAATAGAGAGACTGGATAAAGAAGGAACTTATCTGAATCACTGTGGCACTGTGCCCAAACTTGAAGGAGCAGGATCCCAGCATTGCTCTAAAGCGGTTACAGCACTTCTAGATCCACGCCAGTTTCTCGGCCATCTTGCTCTGTGCTGTGGGGAGGCGTTGCCAGGGAATATAGCTAGCTAGCTGTGAAAACATCCTTCAAGGCAAATGGTAGGAACTTAAACGCTTACATTTTAAACAAGAGGAGGAAAGTGAAGAAACAAATGTTTGGGTTTTTAGAGGAAGTGGGCTTGCTTAAGATAGAGAAGGAAAAGATTAGTTGTTTGCATCTGAACCCATGAATACTTGGAATGAAAAGGCCTTTCTGGGGATGATCAAGTTATGGGAAAGGACAACAGCAATGTTATACTTTTTCTTACGATGATCTGCAGTAGATCTACTCTGCCGTCTGCTTGTCCCAGCAGGCATCCAATGAGGAACTGTTCAGTCTGTCACACTCAGCCTACTGTGACTTCATTTTTTTTATTAGCAGAGGGGATTACTTCATGTAGTCCCAAAAAGGAATACTTAATGTGAATCTATAATTGTTCTGTTAATTTGTTTGAATTAACCTAATACAAAAATGGTCTTTAACAACTAATGTGAAAGTGGTCAGACAATGTAAGAATATCATTAAATCAAGTTTTTAAAAAGCTACTTGAGAAATAACATGAGGAAAAAAAATCATTCTATGTGATTTTAAAATCTAAGTATGAAAAAGGTACAATAAGAAAATATCTTTTGGCTATGTTGAATTAACTGCCTTTGCAAAATAGAAATGCTATTTTCAGTTCTTTTGCAGCACTACTGAGATTGATTAAAACCACATGAAAAGATACCTATTGAGAACCAGCAGAGAAAAACCCAAACATTTCAAGAATGCAGTTATGTGAAGCAATATAAGGCCATAGCAAACTAAACCCCACAGCACTGATCTAGCTGGTGAAATAGTTGCATTTCAAGAATAACCAGGTCCCTATTTTCAAATTATTTTGGGTCTGCGAAATCATGTCGCTCTCCATTTATTTTTCTAAAAGGGTGGTGAATTTCATCCACAATATTCATCCTTTATTTTTCTTCTGTCTTTTTTTCAATTTGAGATGTTTAGCTGGAAAATGGAAGAGAGGGGATCGGTGGGAAAGGAGGGAGAAGGGAATTGAGTGGGAGCTTCATAAGATAACATAACCTAAACTACAGACAGGTTATACATAAAATTGATAAGATGAAGCTTATAGGTGTAATAAAAATAGTTGTTCTAAATCAAACCATGAAGAGCTCTGCTTCAAGAGGCAGTAACTCTGCAAGTGATGTTACAGGAAATAAACTGCTTTACTCAAATGACCAATGAGCCATTCAGTCCCATTTCCTACCACCTCCCATGGTGGACGCTGGTTAGGTTGGCAATAAAAATCCAGCCTGTGTTGGAAACCGCAGCTGGAAACAGTTACAAAGGACTCCAAAACATGAATTTCTGCAGTAAGAACAAACCTCCTACAGGCATACACACTCCTCCTCTCACAATGATACACACATCCACTCCCGGGGAGATGCTAGAGACCTAGGAGGTGGTACCCTACGCTCTGTTTCCTGGGCAATGACTTGGTTGGAGCAGCCAGCTTGTGAATCGGGTGTTGCCTATGCAATGCTCTCCCTCCCTAGTTAGACTGCAGTCCTTCTGGGAGAAGGAACCACGTCCTCTGTTTGATGCTCCACATGGGCTGTATCTTGTCGCATGCTCTATTGGTGCTACTGTCATACAGGGAAACCCACCCAGTGTGACATTCCCCACAAGGAGGAGGAGTATTGTGGAGAAAAATTTCCTTCTCAGCTTAAATGATAATTAATCTGTGGTCTTCAGCAGAACTAGCAGCCCTTGTATTACTGAGCATAGCAAGTACTTAGCTAGTGTAATTGTAAAAGTCATTCATGAAGACAGTAAACAGTTCTTTGTCTTTTCAATAATAGCGTAAGTTTGGATTACCAGCGCATGCTCTGATGGCTGGCTCAGTATTTCATGTCTATCTCTAATATTAAGCTGCAATTAGTGATCTATTCTCTCTGGGTTTAATAGCAGTATATTTTCAGCTGCAGAGTTGCTCTGGTGATGGCATACTTAAATTACTTGGCCACTTGGGAAACTTTAGAGAGAGTGAGTGACATTACTCAGCTGTGTGGAACATAGGATAACAGTTTTAAATGGAAGGAAAAAAACAGCCATATTTGATAGATGGTGCCATGGAGACATCACTTAGGAGTACATATCGGATTTTACCTTCCCTCTAAATTTAATTTTAATAGTCAAATAATGACATGTTAAAACAGCAGTCTAATCTATAGAAGACTAATTTGTTATTTTTTGGCATTTCAAGCTGGCTCCTTTCACTTACACACCTTTTTCTGCCAGGCTAGTACTGAAACATAGGATATATCATCCTCATAAGAACATTTTAAGAATAATAAATGTTTTAAATTAGTACTGAACAAAAGTTGCTATATTTCTACTTGCAAAGCATTCTAATTGTTTTTACAAGCTGAAACCATAGTCTTTCATGTAGTTTGCATATTAGTATTTGATTTCACCTTACATGCCTGTACTGTTTAAAGCCCTATATCTTCTTCCTTACTGTGCACTGAAATGTAGCTCTGCTTTGAGGAGAGATTCTGGAAAGTAACATTTTGGATTCCACTCTGACTTAATGTGTTCAGCCCACCTTAAAAGCTGTGTGATTATTTACTATTTTTCTAGCTCTAAGGTTCTGTCTAAATGTAATACAGCCTTCATACACGTGTGCTCTTGCATAGCAGAACACGTGTGTGATGAGACCATGGCCCTTTGGCCACAGTATCACCAGACCCTTAGCCTCTGAAGAGTAGTGATAAACAAAGATCTGAAAATAACCTATGAAAATTTCACTGTGTATTCTAAAACGGTGCAAACTGAAAGCTCTACTCACGTTTTAGTTCCCCTTGTAAAATCAAGTGCATCTGTTTTATAAACATTTACTGTAGAGTTTTATTATAATGCTTGCTTGCTACAAAGAAGGCTAGTTTGATACATGGAAGTGACATCTCTATTAAATCAGCTAGTATAGTTAATGTAGACAGGACATGAAGAATACTGGTGTTCTTGAAAGCTTGGCTGCTTTTTGCTAAGTTAATTAGATGGTCTGACAAGGAAACATCCTCTCAGATACAAACTTTGGTTTACCCATTTCGATCCTCACAGCTTTAAGAACACTGCTGCTGGAACACATGATAAGAAGCATTTTCCCATTTTTTTACCTTCCTATACAAGGGATAAAGGTATTTGTGGGAAATGGTCATCTGCCTGCAATAATGTTTCGTGTACTTAGGTCAATAAGAGTGGTGCAAATATAGTCCTGACTTGATTGGCTTAGTGCTGCCTTTCTACTTGAGGAAAACTTGACTTCATGAATTCCCCAGTACTTTTCTCTAGGTCGGGATTCAAGGAGCAGGGTTTGACTAAAAAATGTTATTATGCACTTAGAAAGCTAGCCAAGGTGAATTTCTATTAACCTGTGCATCGATACAGTTGTGCACATATGTTGAAAGATAGTGGTATCAACTAATGCTGATGGGATTCACAAAAGCAGGCCCTGTAATTAAGAGACAGCGGTACTTTTCATTGTATGTATTGCTGAAATATGCAGTCACTGAACACCAAATATTATACCCCAACATTTCAGATGTAAACGAGTGCCATTTCTTTCTTCATCTGTAAGGTATTTGGTATTAAATTATAGCATCTTCACACATCACCATTTGTAAACTATTTTGAATTTTATAGGAGCACAGGGAGATAAAAGGCCTAAAACTCAGGGGCCGGGAACGCTTGCAAATCTTAGTTCTTCCTGGTGATCCAAAAGCCAATGAGTAGACCTGAAGTTGACTGACTCTTCTGCCCTGTTAAAAAGATCATTCTTTCACCTGTGTGTGAAATGGAAACTTCTCCAATTGTTCTTACTTGACTTTGAGCTTCCATTTTCCCTGCTAGAACTGATGACAATGCAAGGAAATGTTTTGGGTTTAAGTTTCAATGCTCACAGAGCCCCTAACCCAGATGTCTGCAACCAACTGTGAAGGATTTTAGCCATTTTTAAAATATTTTTTTTAAGATATTTTTGTATAACTTCACACTGATTGAGGTGGTTATGAAAATTCAAAGTTGAAACTATTTGATTAGTCATAATCTTTTCAGCTCGGCTGCATTGCTTGCCAACACAGGCAGGGAAAAGGTAGATGAGGGGATGGCCCCCCTCTCACAGCTTTCTTGCTGTACTGCACTACAGCTGCTGGTCCAGCTTCTTCTGCTGGAGGTTACCTTCCTCCTCCACTGAAGGAAAAAGAATAGTCTCTATATAAAACTTGGAATAGTGGAGGTATCTGCTGGCAGTAGGTGACTAGCAGGTGGAGCAGTAATGCCTCAAACCACACAAATCCAGCTGCAGTGGCGAAATAATTACCGCTCCCCAGCTCTCTGTGCTTACCTCTCTTCTGGAGGTTGCCAACCTGTTCAGCCACAGAGTTTTACAGTACAGTGTATCAGTTTAAATTTCTGAAATTCACGGTATTCTAGCTGAAGGGATTGTTCTTTTTTGCATCTTGCCAGACTCTCACAGAACCGCTATCTGTGCTGGCTCATCACAGCCTGAATCTAAGGATGAGATTGTGCCTGAAAAATCCTGTTGCTTTTGAACAGGTGTACTTTCCCAGCTCCTGACTTTGAACTACACTTTATGCAGGCAACTCTAAAGCAACTTTAATAACTTGTATGAATGTACCTTTAGGAGTGACCACAGGGATTCTGCTTTCAAAGCATGCATAAAAGCATATGCAGATCACTGAAGAGAACTGAAGGGTTTGTGTCTCAGAGCTTCTTCTATGGAAGCTATATGCCAAGTCCCCTAACATATTTTAAGATTAAGTTCTCAATGACCAGTGAGGGAACAATGATAATTAAAAAAAAAAAAAATGGAAAAATGGCCTTATAATGGATTGCTTAAAATGACGTTCCCCACATCTGACCCTGCAAAAGAAAGTGGTATATCTTATGAGCATCTATGAATTCTTTACAATGTGCTAAATTGTTAGAAAATGGATATTGCAAATAGGTTTAAGTCGTCATGTATTGGCAATCTAATATCCATACTGGTTACTAAATAACCTGTATTCAGTTTGGCTAGATCTTGTATCTTAATGATCATGTTAGTGTTTATGCTGAAACCTCCTCTAGTGATATATATTTTTTACCCTTTTATTTTCTGCTGCAACGTCTTTCAACTACGAATGATTCTCTGCAATACTTATTTGTAAAGCTATGGCACAATTCATCATTTAACTCTTTCTGTTTTACCAAGAACACTGACAATTTCCAGGTTTACAAATTGCATTTATGTGAGACGAGGAGCTTACCACTTCAGGATGTATTCACTTCAAGATAGCATCCACAAAAGCCTTACTACAGGGTTTTGACTGTTCGAGTTAGACTGTTTTAATTACCCTTCATCCTTACTCCCAGTTTCTGCACAGCAGTACTTATGTGACAAAAAGCCACGCAAAGCTGTCTGTACAGGACTGAAATTCACCTTTGGGGATTAATTATAAAGAGGTTTTGGTGATGAACAATTTTGCAATGTTTCAGTAAGATAGTTAAATCTCCCCAATGTGTGTTCAAAAAAAATTAATTCAAAATGTCAGATTTTGATGAGGTTGCGGTATCAAACCGTAAGCATATGTGACAATTTTAATTTCTCTTTACCTCAAAATTAATATGAGATAAAACACAC
The DNA here is from genome assembly GCF_000708025.1 of Charadrius vociferus. NCBI lineage: Eukaryota > Metazoa > Chordata > Aves > Charadriiformes > Charadriidae > Charadrius > Charadrius vociferus. The sequence goes on along the minus strand of NW_009648963.1, from coordinate 2,419,479 downwards.
AGAAAGAACAGCATTATAACAATTCCTGTTGCTTCAAACAAAAATGTACTGGACGTTGCCTCCAGAACGATTTCTAAGTAACTGACTCTGATCCCATAAAAATTAGCTAGGATGGGCAGCTAAAATTAACTAAATCGAAGTTATCTCTCACTGCACCAGGTTCTGCCCTCAATCAGCCTTGGAGTTTTGAACCAACCCTTGTTCAGAAAAGTAGAATCGCTTCTATAAAATTAAGTACAAATCCATATAAAAGTGACCTCTTGGCTGGAAAGTCATTTTCATAGGTAAGCAAAACCAGTACAGCTAATGTAAAAATAACACCCCTGATGGTTTGCGAAGCAGGATCCTTGGGTTGCCTGGTTCAGGTGTAAGTTTGGAAGAATAAAAAAAAAAACTCAGAGGGAGGGAGTGGTTCAAAACCTAGTCTCTACAGCATATCTCATGTCTAGGCGGTATTTACAGAAGGCTTAGAAGTTCAAAATCTAAGCCACTATAAAATTCAGTTTGAAATTCTTTCTTTCCCCTTTCCTCCTCCTGTTCCCTGAAATCTGCCCGCAACTTTGTTAGCCAGGATTACTTCTTTTTTCTTTCATGCATGGAGAAGTCCTTCAAATGGGAGGAACCTCAAAACTACAACAAAAAGTGTATCAAATGAACAAAATGAGGGTGTAGTGTAATTTATTCTCTGGTCTTTATTTAATCATAGACATCTCAAAATAAAACTCTTCCAATGCAGGGCATTTGTGTCCCTAAGAAATTGATTCATGTTAGATAACCTCAGGGATTCGGCTAAATGAAGAGCGTTCAAAATTCCTGTGTGTTGAATTTATTAAGCTCAATTAGCTGTTTTAGACAAGTGACAAAGTTTATTTTTATGAAAATTCTTTGCAAAAAAAACCCGTGACCTGTCATCTCTTACCAAAGTTTTGTTCATTCCAGTGGAAGCAGAACTGATCTTCAGGGCTGTGCTCTACAGGCAATCCCTGAGTATGCCCTTCACCCACAAAAAAAGAACATCTTTAAGAAGTTCAGAAGGAAATATCCACCATGGAAGGTTTTCAGGAGAAGCAAATGCATGACAGGACATGAACTTGTTGGAGCGAGTCCTGAGGAGGGCCATGAAGATGACCAGAGGGCTGGAGCACCTCTCCTTTGAGGACTGGCTGAGAGAGTTTGGGTTGTTCAGCCTGGAGAAGAGAAGGCTTCAGGGACACCTTATAGCAGCCTTCCGGTACCTAAAGGGGACCTACATGAAAGCCAGGGAGGGACTCTTTATCAGGCAGCGTAGCAATAAGATGAGAGGTAACCATTTTAAACTGAAAGAGGGCAGATTTAGATTAGATATTAGGAAGAAATTATTTACTGTGAGGGTGGTAAGACACTGGAACAGGTTGCCCAGAGAGGTTGTGGATGGCCCATCCCTGAAGTGTTGAAGGCCAGGCTGGATGGGGCTTTGAGCAACCTGGTCTAATGGAAGGTGTCCCTGGCCATGGCAGGGGGTTGGAACTAGATGATCTTCAAGGTCCCTTCCAATCTAAACCATTCTATGATTTTATTTTTTTAAGCCTGTTTTGGTGGAAAAAAAAATAATGGAGGCTTTTACTAGTTCAAAACAGATGCATTCTATCCAAATAAGGTTCCATTTTAGTTTGTGCGGGCTTTGACAACACCTTATGGGAGTTGCCTTGTTTTTTGCTGTTTCTCTGAGACACAGCTGGAAATTTTTGTTGCTGTTTGGAAGTTCAGTGCAAAAAAAAACAGAGAGCCAAGGTACTCACAACAGATCTGAGGTGAAGAAGGAAGAAGCCAGGGGACTGCAAAGCTGCTGCTTGCTATGTAGTGCTGGCTGCTGTGATGGAAAAGCTAGAGGAAGCCTTTTCAACTGTACTTCCAGTCTTGCCATTCTCCTGAAATGCTCCACTGAAAGGTGGAAGGGCTCCGTTCCCAAATAGCCCTGCGTCTGGTTGCACTGATGCTCTACGCAGATGTGCAGAGGGGTGAATGAGTGGGGAATGGCTTCCCATTCCTTGTTCAAAGTTGAAGCCCCTCTGCAGCTTTGATGCAGTATTGCTGCTACTAACTCTGCTCATCCTCTTGCACAAAATTGTGTCCGGATGGGGGTGACATGATCCTTTTCTAGCATTGCTCCTTCAACTCTTATGGGGGAGGGAGGAGAGAAACAAGGGTGTCTTTTCTATGGCCTTATTAAATGCTGTTTTCTATCACAACCTGCAAATAGGCACAGAAAATGCTGTTTCTTGCTGAAGTAACGCTGCATACAAAGACTGTTCGGAGGAGGGGAGCGTGGGGGAGGAGGCACTCCAAGACGCACCAGGAACTGAGAAAACAGCCAGATCGTGATTTGTCCGCCTGGGGAATTCAAGACTGCTAATTGCTCTCTTGCAAGGCATGGGTAGCAACCACCACGTTGGACGGGCGCTGAGGGATGTCTGCCTTGAGCTGGAGCGTGGAGGTACGGCGTGGGTGTGACTTATGCATGCGGAGCTGCGAAAACCAACCGTCTCGGTAGCGCTCGAATGCCCCCATGTAATCCATTCTGACGTCTGTGCCTTAATTTCCTTGCGGTTGTCTTCACCTGACTTCAGCTGTGAAGCCCTTTGTGGGTTGAGAGGAGGCTTTCTCAGGCGTGCTCACAGATATGGAGCTACATTGACTGCGCGTCTCGTTTCCACACTAGCCTCTTCCAAAGGGTGGGGGGGATCACAGATTTAATCACAGAACGGTCAGGGTTGGAAGGGACCTCTGGAGATCATCTAGTCCAACCCCCTTGCCAGAGCAGGGTCACCTATGGCAGGTTGCACAGCATGGCGTCCGGGCGGGTTTTGAATGTTTCCAGAGCGGCAGAGTCGGAAAAAAACATGCTGTGTTTCACCTGAGGCCAGCTCCCAGCTCACCTCCCTGCCCGACTCCATGTAATCAACACCCTTATAAACAGTAGGCCGACGGCGAAGCTGTTAAGAAGAGTCCGGTTGACCGCACAGC
>NW_009648963.1:2392916-2414786 GCF_000708025.1 Charadrius vociferus | reverse complement strand
GTGTTTGGGTTGTTTTTTTTTTTGTTGTTGTTGTTGTTGGGGAACGCTTTGATGCCAGGAGCTGCGTATTTGTATCGTTTCCACAGGCATTTCCCTTCTTAGGGAAATGTATTTAAAAAAAAAAAAAAAAAGAAAAAAAAACTAAAAAATCCTTTATCTGCCAAGCAGCGCGGTAGGGTCAGTGCCGATGCTGCCTGATGGCTGAGCGGTGGGAAGGCGCCCGGCTCTAACTGGGGAGGGTAAGCGGCGGCGGTTCCTTCAGGGTTTCTGCCCGCGCTTGAGGCGAGATCAAAGTGAGAAGTAAATACCTAACAAGTAGGTACGCTTATAATTACAGGCGGTTAGCTTTGTCCGGATTTGTGGGGTGTTTACGTATTTTTCAGTATCCTGGTAGCTGCTTCGTACACACATGCTTCTTGTTCTCGCTGTGTTGCCCCAATAACACTTTGAAACATCTGTTACAACACCTGTATATATATTGTGATACCTGTGTATGCTTACACTGTCTTTTTTAATCCTTCAAGTTATAATATTGTTTAGGAAAACAATGTTTATGTATTTCCACATGCTAATATGCTATATAATGCTTCTTGTGGAAGGAATGCAGTTTAGTTAGAATATATAGTCTCTCTGTAGTTCATTGGCATATACACTGTGGTAAACTGTTAAATCCAATGCATTGATACTGCTCACAATATATAAGTGGCCACTCCTGGTTACTTGTTATTTAAAGGCATTTCAGTTTTAAATTTAAGCTAAAATCCTAAAAGTCTGCTTGACAATTAAAGACTGAAGGAACTTACAGGTGGTAATGGTATATTGACAGATGTGTTCGGGGAACGCAGTTGCACAGCACAAAAAACACTGACAAGAACTGCAAAGAAAAGTAATGAATGCTCCATAAGACAAAGTTTCACCAAAATTTCTCTTCTTCAGAGTTGGTTTTTGGGTTGCTGTTTCACTGAGAATTGCAAAGTGTAAAACCGTAACATAACTAATTACATGTTACACTGATTGCATTGTGGTGTCACTTCATGCTCAGTTTTCCTTGGAATAAAAGTTATTTAGGGTATGATTTCTCTGTATGTTTGTGATGCAAAATTCAGCTAATAGAAAGGAGCCCCGAAATGATTTGCAGCTGCGGAGGAGGAAGTACACTGGTTATGGTTTAATAGTTAGTCAAGAGGTATCTCAGTTAAGAACTGTTACTTGGCATGCCTGTTGAGCAGCCCTTATCTGAGAGAAAGTGTAAACAAAGTGGCAAGAAAGTCAGTAGTCAGGATAATGGCGGTAGAATGCACTTAACTCGTTTGGGTTGTTTGTGGTTTGTTTTTTCGTGGATTTTTTTTAATGTTTTTTTGTTTGTTGTGTTTTGGGGGTTTTCTGTTTGTTTTTTTTTTTAAGTTCTGTAGCATTAACTTCTGTAAAATAACCTCTATATTAGCTCAAATTAACTTCCAAAGTAAATATGGTTAATTGTTCTCACTCGGCAAAGTGTTCCTAAGGATTCAAAGAGTATAACAAAATTTAGTATTAACTGAAAGGTCTGAACAATTGTCAGGCTGATGGCTGAAACAGCATCGTGGTTGGGGGAGGAATGGTGAATATCATAGATTTGGCATAACTTATTTTTCCTTTCTCCACCCTTCTCAAGAATCATACCTTTGTATCAAAGTGAGGAGGATGATGTTTTAAAGTAGTAGCCCCCCAATTCTTTAACTAGCTTACTGTCAATCCTAAAACAAACAAAAAAAACGCCACCGACAAAAGACTCAGATCATTCTACCGGTAGCATTTTTATTTTTTTTAATTTAAAAAAAAATGTTGAAAGGTGATGTCGTTCTGTGGACTATTGTTTGTCAAGCACAATGTTAAGAGAGTGAAGCAGGAAAGTACAGACTCCTTGAACATGTCATATTATTTCTGCTAAACCTTTTGGATTAATAACTTTATTTTAATGTCTTGTATCAATTACCGCGTTGATACTAGATTGGGATTTACCTTTCTGTAGTGTAATCACTTGAGCACTTTGAAATCCTTTATCAGTAAAGGATTCCTCATCCAATTACTTTATGGAAATGGTAAACTGAGCCAGAGATAATACCTCCAAGACAATGATTGCTCAGCTTGAGGCTCATAGTCAACAGATTGTTCATATCCGCAACAGTGAGACAGAAATAATACTCAGTTGCCTGCAGTGTGCTGTTTGCTTGAGGGTCAGTGATGGTTAGGGACCTCTGCTCGAAGGGCTCGATTGCTGAATTGTTTGTTTGTCAAAACCTGGCTGCAGATATGAGTATTTGCACGGGCTTTAGAATTAAAAGCTTGGGTTTTGCCAGCCTGTTATGTTAATTCGTGACCTGCGGAATATAATTTAAAGTCTCAGGTCAAAATGTTCAGCCATTTTAAGATTTTGAGAAGAAAAGCAGTGATAAAATTTCACTGACGTTACTGAGAATTCTGTTATTTGGTGTCTAAACATACTGGAAGGTACAAAATACGTTGCATTGTAAATGAATGGAATATATTCCTAGAAATTCTAAATAGGTGTTCAGTACAAAATGGCTGTTCAGATGGTAATCTTTGTGAGCGTTATATTGAGCACTAACATTCCTAAGATGGCTAGACTTGTGCTTATGGATGTACCCAAGTCTTGCATGACTCGATCAGAGTTCAAAACTAAATGCTCTTAGAGGGCACCTGAAGACCTTGATTCTGTTGATGTTCTTACAGCATGCATAATACATGCTAACAAGTACTGTTTACAGCAGGGCTTACTGGTATGTTTTGTCCTAGGGACAGTCTTTGTGACAGAACTAAAAACCAAAATACCCTAATTCTAAATTTTCTGTTTATGGAAAAGTGCCAGAAAGCTCAGAGTTGAAGTACCTTAGCCAGCAACTAAGTTCTGTGGTGGTTTAAATTGAAGATATTTTATCGAAGTAAATATCAGAGTGGTTAAAAATTGCTCTTTGGTGCTCTTTGATTAAAACTTTGTAATGTGAGTTGGTTAAATGCATTCATTTCATTGGATTGAGAGACTTTGGTAGTATGGAGCTATAAAAGTCTAGATTCATGCTGTAGTCAGCCTTAAGAAACAGGATTTATGCAGTTTTTCCAAGCAGTCATTGATCTCGCTGTCTGATTTCATTTGAACTTTACAGGTAGAGTGTTAGCAAGTACACTGAGTCCCCATAACTTTCATGAATAAGCACAGAGGAAAGACCTAGTAATTGCTGGGGTGCAAGAAGAAGCTTCAGCATGAGGTGGTGCTTTTTACTATGTTATCATGGTATCCTGTGGGTAAAGTTTGGAGCAGTAACTTGGGGCTTTTTAGTGGAAAGGGCCAGGTAACTCCAGTCATGGAAGCTGAAATCTTTTTGCTAGGGCCTTGCATTGTATTGTGAAAATATAAAAGACACTGAATAATCTTTCGTTGTGAAAATGAAAGTTTAAAATATTTGCTCAACTACTTAAAAAAAAAAAAAAAATGCATTGCTGTTTGGGGGGAGGGGAAGGGTAGAAGTTTTACTGTTCCTCTGCTGCAGCCCAAGGGCACACATTTGACAGGAAATAGCCTTGGTATTGCTTTCTTACGAAAACTGAAATTTGATCAAAGTGAAAATCCATTTTTGTATGCTTATAAAATCTAGCATACAAATACTCTTTTACTCTTGGTATATTTTTTCAGACTTTTTTTCTGCTAAATTAGGATACATTGGGACATCTAATTCTGTTTCGATGGATCTAGACTTTCAATTTTATTTTTAAATCTTTGAACTTCTGCTCCACTTTACTATTTTTGAATTGTCTGTCTTTCAAGTGCACTTTCCAGGAAGAGGAATTCCCCCCAAACAAAAGATCTGTAGCTAGTACATTTGGTATTATCTCCAGGCTTGCAGCACTCCTGCATTAACTACTTCGTATCTTTATTCCCACAATATGCAGAGGTGTTCTCACTTTCACTGTGGCTGTAAGTACTTTGGGGCAGGTTAGTGTCACTTTTTTGTAATAGTGCTGTGGTTATAGGTGATTTTCTATAATTGCCACAGTATTAGTGGCAGAACTAGTTATTTTACTATACATCTGTAGTCTTCTTGTCTATCTGTTCGTGGTTGTTTTGGTGTCTCGATGCTCTATTACCTGTTAAGCCACTAACAGACTGTATGCAAGAATGATGCCTGCTTTGAACTCTTTTGCTTCCTAGGCATTCTAGTGTCTTTAAACAGCAAACAAGCTTGCTATGGCTGCAGTGCCGTCATCCAATATAATGAGCAGTAATGCTTGTGTAAGGTGTTCCTGTGGATCTGTCGTGTTTTGAGCTGTGATGTGAAAGTCTTGGTGTGATTCCAGTGTAAAGCAGATCAGGGAAGTAATCTCGGTGTTACTGCAAACGTTGGAAGAACAACAGGAATTAAATCTGGATCAGAATCACAGCACAGGTTCACAGGCACTTTTTGATGCAATGGGGGAAGATGGTATCATGTAAGGGAATAGCTCAAATTAGTATTACAGAGGCAGGTGTTCAAGTCCGCATTAGCAGTGAACACCTATAACGAAACCACAGTCTAAGAAAACAGTAAAGTGCTATCTTGCATGATCAAATCTCACGGAACTATTACCAGAATGGAGAATTTGCCATTCTGCATGTTTCTACTGCTATTCTTGCATCAGCACTCATCACACCCCTCTCTGATCTGCTTTAACTCAGTAGCTAGTCACTTGTCTATTGAGAGGAGTTAGTCTTGCAAAAAAAAAAAAAAAAATCTAGTGGATGCTGATGCTAGCACAAGGGCAGGGGTGGGACTGTGCGACAGAAGCAGGACGGGCATTAGGAGAAATAAGCCATTGGATTGGTTTAGCTGTCTATGGCACTGTCAGGAATGGAACCCAGCCTTAAACATACTGTCCCTATTTCCCCTGAACTAAGGAGGTTAAGAAAAAAGGAAAAAATGGTCAGTGTGTTAATATGTGTCACTGAAAGTTGCTGTGGTGTATGTTAACTGTCTTTAGATTGAAATAAGAGAAAACACATGGAGTTTGTTTTGCTTGTGTTGGACTATCTTTGTTTCAAACAAACTACTGTAATCTTTGTTAATGTTTTTATACATAGCTTGAACTCTCTTATTGTATGTTCTTATATGGTAGCTGTTTACTTTTTATGTGGCTGATAGCACACTGAGAAATTTAAACTCTGATCGTCTTTCTACATTGTAGGCACTAAGAGTTTCTTTAAGCTGGAATTTGTGTAATCTGAAATCATGGAGTACAGATATTGTCACTGCAAGTCGCTCTCAGTTCTTCCCTTGCATTGGCATTCAGTAACTGTGGTAACGGTTGAGGTTGGTAACTTTTGGGGTTTTTGTTGATGCATAACAGAATTTTATTGTTTTTTCTTCCTGGGCTCACTGTACCTACCTTCATGACATGTTGACTGGTATAAGCATTCATTTATTAAACAGGTCAACAAACTAGACTGTCAAACTAATCTCGCTTAAAACTAACCTAGAAAACAGGAGGAGAAATGTGTCATGAGGAAGAATAGGAAAGAAAAGGTCAGATCTAGTTTAACTTGGATCGGTTTCTTAATCAGGTTTACTACATACCTGCTTCTTCTCCTGAGTCAAGTGTAATAGCTTTACTGGAGAGAACAAGGCTTCTGATTTTTAGTAACTGCCTATTTTAGCAACAGTTTTTTGGGGGTTTGAAGTGAGCTGGAAACTAAGTTGGCTGAACAGCATCCTAATCAACAAGATTGTTGATCAGGACAAGACTACAGTACCATGAACAGTAACATCTTTCCACTTCTCCCTTTGTAGTGGAACTTGCCCTATGCAACAGTGAACTGCCCTTCTTTTTAAGTTAGTCTGGGGGGCCTACTGTGATTTTTGTTGTTGTTGCTGCTCTGGATTGGTTTTCTATTAGTTGAGTCTCCTGAACTGGTTATGGTAATAAGAACTAGTAGTTGTGTAAGGGAGACAGAATAGGAATGTGTCATGCTGATCAATTTATTAGATCAGTGTATGCTGTTGAGGGACTGTATTCCAGATAGTGGCAAGTAGCCAAGGCTTGTACTGCCTACAGCTAAAATGGGAAAAATTAGTACCTCTTCCCCTTATCTGCCTGTGCCTTTTTTATTTTTTTGGCTGTATTATATGGGTGTTTTGAATAGATAGTTACAATGGATCCCTTCTTCTTGAATATGACTCGAGTATCAGGGCTTCAAACAAGGTTGTTATTCTAACCTTTAGAGTTCAGTGTGTTTATGTAAAGTGTAGAGGTCAGCCAGAGCTTTATAGACTTCACTAACTTAAAATTCTTTGTCACGGTTAAGACCACTTGTCTTTTATGTTATTTTTGAACCTTGCTCTCTTCCATGTGCTTGGAGGGAACTCTGATAAGATAGGTTGGAACACTGATAGAAATTGGAATGGAACTGCATCTGTGTGATTCACATGTCTAGTATCAACTTCTGAAAAAATAGGATGGCATTATAAATTTAGCTACCATACATTTAAAAAAACCAAAACAACAACAAAAAACCTAAAACCACCAAAAAACCCAACCCAACTTTGAGACTCTGAAGTTATGTGATGTATTTAATTTTTTTTTCCACTGCTAATCTACCGCTTTATCCTTCCATCCACTAAAGGCATGGAGTAGCCAGGAAAAAGGGAAGAGAGAGTAGGGAAGGGAAGATGGATGGTAGTGGCTTATGTCTTTGAGCCTGTAAGGGGGTAGAAGATGTATTACAGAGTAGGGGACTGTGAGTCTGCAGAAATGCATTAAGAGGTAGAGGTTGAATTCCTTTTTATGGGGTGTGGTCGGTAACATGTGACTGCAGGTCAAAGACCTATGTGTCAGGTTGTCATCTTTCCTTTTGTTTCCCCTTCTGGCACAGACTAGGTTCCTGTGTAGTATCTTGAGAAGCTGGATTAACTCCTTAGATAAACATTTTATTCTTTGCAAAATTCTTCTGGAGTCTCAGCTGCGGCTTTTAATTGTGTTTGGTTCTCAGCATCCATCCAGGCTTGCATCTCCATAGCACATGTGTTGTTTTGTAGGAGTAAGAGTTGGGCAAATGTCACTAGACATGATTGTGGTTTTTTTTCTTTTTTTAAACATCTGTTGGTAAATGAAAGCTCACTGAATTTTTGGCCTCTCTAACTATGTTCCTCGGCTTTCAGTTTCTATATAACTTCATAGGGTTGGGCTTTCCAATTATGAGACATCTGAGCTTTTGTGGTACCTGGGGCTTGATCGCTCATGTTTAAAGAGCTGTTCAGTGGAAATATTTGTTATTTTGCAATGTGTTTTATTCAAAATGCTACCAACTGCTTTTAAAACTGCTTAATTTTCAGATTATAAATATTTATCTTCCACATTCCACAGTTCCCAGCTTCTTCAAATCATCTCAGTTAAAGGCTAGTTAAAATCTTATATATGAATAATAGTTCTCACCGTCATAATTTCACTGCTTTATAAAGTTTATAAACTAGCTTTAGTGCATTTCTAGTCTGGTGAGCCACTAATAGGTCAGAGGGCATTGTAATTAATCTAGGGTTGAATATGCTGCTGCTTTTCATAACTACTGTTAAAAAGCTTTGCACATCTTATTTAAAAATTGTATTTTCCATTCTGAAAGCACTGCACAAGTTTATAATGCCAGGTTAAAATACTGCTGGTGCAAAACTGCTGGACATTTTTCCATTAATAATGAATATTGCCACTGTATATGATGTAGATTATAGAAGACTCCAGCTTGTGATTGCAGGTGTTTGGTTCACAGAAGAGAAAGTGTGCCACCGTAAGGCCCAGTTAAACGTGAAGATATGACTTCACCTAAGTGTAGCTATTAAGTCTCCTAATCTGAGTATGGGGCAGGATTATCAAATGGTTACTGCTTTGTGACCGGTAGTTCAGCTGCAGGTCATTCTGGTGTTAGCCATCTGATGAGGGGGAAGAAAAATAGGATCTACTTAAGATCTACTGCTGCCTTAAACTGCTCTGTATAGTGCTAGTGTGCCAAACTGTCTCAAAAGTCTGCTGTGCTACTAGCTGAATAATGTGGTGACTGTGGACTTACCTGTGATTCTGGTTCATACTCCTTCAATTTTCTTATTCTTCCTGGACCACCCTATCTCTCCATCCTTTAACATTCATAAGCAATCATTTCCTATTTTTGACTTCTTATAATGACTCATTTGTCTTTGGTTCCAAACCTTTCTTTTTATTTGTCAGTGACATTAAAGCAATCTTGACAACGTTATCTGGCTCCACAAATAGTTTTCTCTCATCTTTTGATTTTTGTATGTTTCTGTATGGAGTGTTTCCACAATTGACTTGCATTACACCACAAACGTGCTCACCAAGGCAAGTTACACTTTCCATCTTTCAGTCCAGGAGACTTGTGTGATGTCTTCCTCTAAGTGTCTAATCCCATCTGTTTCTTTCTATATGTACTGCTCCTAGGTATCCTATCTCATGGTGCTTGAGGAAACGGGGGTGTATGCATTTTCCTGTCACCTTACTCAGGAAGTGTCAGTCTCTGGCAATCTTGCCAGGTCAAGGAGTCTGCTACCTTGTTATCAGACTTTCACATGCTAATCGGTAGCCATTTGGAACGACTTAATTGTTCTTCTTTGGAAATGGATCCCAAACTCATTCTGGCGAGAAGTGTCCTAACTTCTAGCCTTAGTTTATCCACAGTTTTTATGTATTGTGGCAACACTGTCATTTAGGGGTTTTCCTTACTTTTTTCCCTTCCATGTTTATTCCTATTCAGATATTATCTCTTATTTAACATAGTAAAAACTGAGTGTTAATGGATAATGAACACTAATGTCTCAAAAGCTGCTGTAGTGAATTTGAATTTTAAACAAGTAGTTCACAGACAAGTAAAAAAAAAAAAACCCACCTAAAAAACCCCAAACATAGCTACTAATGTACAAGCTAGTGCAAACTGTTAATAGCAGTTAATGTCCAAAGTTTACTGTCTGCACTGTGGCACAATCCCTGTTGCAGTGTAGAGGCTATAATAAGCTCTCTGTTCTTGTGATCTATTTGAGTATTTTCCTTTCGTCCTGTTCTAGTTTGAATGGGTTTTACAGAGTCATTCTAAAGAGTATTTCAAACAAAGTATAGTCCGGACCATGTTGAATGGGGGTCATAATAATCTGTCTCTGCATCATCAGATAAGAACAGCTCTATTAGATCAGAGCAAGTCTGTCTAGTGTAAGAACTATTGTCTGCAGCCAGTGGTGGACTGCTAGGGAAAAAATTATTAATACATAATTATGATTCTGAAGTATCTTCCAGCCTTCAATGACACTTATCTTGATCCTTGGGAGAAAAACAGTGTTCTTGCTTTTTATAATTGATTTACTAGATTATTATGCCATGTTATTGCTGATTTTGTGTGGGAGTGTGATTTCAAAGCAACATAGAACTTCAGCAGGTCTCTGGTGTGCCCTGGTTATATTGTGTTATGCGACTCTTATGTTTGTCCTAAAACTAGAGGTGAAAGCACCATATGAAACCATTACTTAAAAAAGGCAAGGGGTGGCAAAGGTATTTCCTATTCATGTGGTTTTGCGTTTTTTCCAATTTTCTTTTTTTCGGAAGACCCAACCTATCTTCCTTTGGCCATCTCTTCCATCCCCCAAGCTGAAGAGTTCTTATGTGTTATTTGTGGAGGTGGTGTTTATTGAATTTGATTGTTCTTTCCTCCTTTCTTGTATTTTCTTAGTTCTGCTTTCTTCTTGAGATGGGAAACTAGAACTATATGTATTCAAGATCACACCAGTGTGTATTTATGTGGTGACAAACCAGGGAACAATGCAAAAGATCATCTTTTAAGAAGTCAAAGCATTTTAATTTCTTCAGCAATGCCATCAGACTGGTTAGGATATATCAGAAAGTAGTTTTATTTCCCGTCTGCACCATTGCCTAAGTCTACTGACTCCTGAACAAATGTGTTGTGCCCCTAGGAAACAGGGTTTAATAAGAAATGCTCTGTTTTTAACTTGTGGTGTCAGGAGTTCTTATCTTGAAATGTTGGAAATGTCCAGAGTGCTCTGAGCTTAGTGCTGATGTGAAGAACTGCACTTCAGCACGGACCCTAGATCAACTTCTGTACACAATCCTCAAACAATGGTAGATTACTGTATACTTCTGTGTTTAGTACCTCACAATTGTACTTGCACAGAGCAGGATATTTTCTTAAAACTAGGGCTCCTTGAAAAAATGTGAGGGTTTGACTGGGTAATTCATATTAGAGCGAAACAGTTTAGGAAATCCTACAAATACGAGAGTTTTTGAGGAAGCATTTGTCTGTAAATTAGTCATGTCTGAATTATTGTCATCATCTCTGGCAAGCAGTTTTTGTCCCACAAACCTTTAGGGAGTGAACTGAAAATTCAAGGGATCATGGTTTTCTTATTTAACTAGTCAATGCTTTCTGCAGTGGCTCTGCAGGACAAAAAGCCGTGAGAGAAACCCACTGTAGTGTGTCCTGAGGAAACTTGCTTATTTACTGTGATGATGTCTGTTATTGAAACCTGTGGTCTTACTTGCTGAATATGCCTCTTAACTAGTGACTTTAGGAATACTTATCCAGTGGTTCAGGAATGGGTTTTGCTGGCCCAAGCCCAACTTTGTAAGGCCTTTACTTCAGTTTGTCACATGTAGTAGCATTTTGAGGGCTAGTACTTGATGTGACTGCTTGTTTTCTCAAGGCCTTTTTATTAATTTCCTGGGTAGGAGCAATGGATTTGCACGCCTTTTCTGCTCACGTTGTCTGCCTCATTCAACCACCAGCGTCACAAGCTCCAAAGAGCCAGAGCAGCCTCTTCTACTGTTGTCTGCAAGAGTAGCTACTTGATAGGGATTTGGATGGTGAAGAGTTGTTAACTGTACTTTGCTCTGTGTGGTACTGTACTTCACCTGCCCTTTAACAACCAACTGACCTGATTATGTGGCATACAGAACAATTACAAACTGGACACTTCACAGCTTTGTCAGTTGTACTTCTCTAGTGGTATATTCTCTGGCATTTTTCCCTCATTTATTCTCAACCTTGCAGATTAGTAATAAAGGCTGTTCTGTTCTTCATGTGGGATATGAGTGACCTTGATCTATGAGGCTGATTAAGAAGTTTGGTACCAGATATGAAACTTCATATGAAGTTTTCCAGAATGTTGGAACCAAGATTTATCTGGTTCCTGCAGGAGTTTCTCTCTTGCTGGAAATGCAGACTGTAATCACACCTTTCTTTTAACAAATCCTATTCCTGTATTCTTGACCTCGTAGTTCCATTGGCTTCCCTAAGTGGTTGCTGTTGTCCTTCTAAATTGTTTCATTAAGAGGGAAAAATTATCCTACTTACAGATGAGCTGAAAGTACTGAAGTTTCCTGTTTTGCTTTTCTTGAGACTTGTGGGAAGCAATGGGGTATGGCCATCTTGGGTCAAAGAAATTCACTGGATAGTGAATGCAATAGTGAAATCTGGTAAAGATTCTACCTCTTTCTATTTATCTTAAAATTCATGGTTCTTCTGGAAAACAAAACAACAAAAAAGTATCTGATTCAAATGCTTTTTTCTTCTTCTGTTTAAACTTAGGACAGAATTTTTGCTGAGTTTTTGTTTGTTTTAAGGAGCAAAATAGGGACATAACTTTTCATTTTTTGCACAGTATAAAATGAAAAGGTATCTCTTCTCACTATTTTTAAAGCAGACTATCAAATTTAGAACTAAAAATCAATGTCTGTCTGGAAGTCATGAATGTTTACTTCTCTAAGGAAGAACCAGTACTGGAATCTAGAAGGAACAAAGTGTTTCTAAGACAGGAGAGCCCGCTGTTTAAACCCGTCTGCCTTGTGTAAGAGCTCGTCTGTTCTCCACATGATTAAAGTATTAAGACTCTTGCCACAAGGTACTTGAAATACATATATCTCTTTTTCCTTTGTGGTGTTCCACCCCCAGCTCCCCAAGTTGGGTTAGACAGTTGTTAGCAATGTGAGTTTTATAGAACGTAATCAGAAATTAACTACAGAATTATTACAAAATTTGTTATCTCCCAATAAATTCTCAGAGCTGGTATATGGCTTCATTTGAGTACTATATTAATTCTGTTCCACAGCGGATGAGAGTCTGAGTCCCACACTTTGAATCTTACCATTTTGTGCTTTGTCTTGTGCCATTTAATGATTGGGAGGAAGTTTATCAAAAAGTTTGTACAGATGTGTGTTAATTGCTTTAAAGAATCCCAAGCAAATAGAACCCCCCCACCCAAACACACGTGCTTAATCTTTGAATTGTGTCAAATGCTAAAAGCAAAAATGAGACTAATTAACTTTCTCCTGTTTCCTTCTTATATCTGACATCTTTTGTCTGATAAAAGTGCCTAATTTGAAGTTAAAATTTGTATTTAAGTCTTCATTTCTGTGTTTCTGCTTTTCCCTCATGTCCCACTGGAGACTGAAAATTTAGGCCTCTTAATCGAAAGTTAAAACAATTAGGAACTTGCATAATGTACTGAAAAAAAATACACTTGAGTTCAACAGAAGTATGTTTAGAAGATGTAGATCACAGGTTGGTTGTCCATGACATGTAAGTTGAGATACACTACCTACCTACTTTAAACAACATCATCTTTTCTTTTATGCGCTGAGCATGTTTAAGAACTGGTTAGAAATAGCAGTTTAGCTGAATTTAGAGTTCTTCCAGTCTAACTGGAGCATCTGAGGCACTTGCAGTTTTAACCTTGAATTCCAGAAAATCTTTGAGAAAGGAGGCATGACTAATACTTCTTATTTCAAGTGAAGTTTTTACATAGATGAGAGTATCCAATTCTTACTGACCTAGTTGACATGTTGCCAGCTCTAAATTTTGTCCAATTTGCCAAGCTAAGTTTTGGCTGGATACAAAAATGATGGCCGTCTGGGTTTTTTTGAGGGTGTTCTGTTTTTTTTGGTTTATTTTTTAAAAAACAGGTATTTATAAAAATAAGCTGTAAGTTAAAGGTGAAAATACATGGCATAGGTATTATAAAATGCAGAAAAGTAAACTTACAACAAACTTAAGTGCCAGTTTAAAGCTATGTTGCACTCATTTCTTGGTAAAATTGTGGTATGTCTAGGATTATTAAATATTTTTTGATAAACTGGTTTCAGCATTTGTGTCAACATGTTTGGAAATAAGTACTGTGAATGCAGCACTGAGGTTTATAGGGTTGATAGTTCACTTACTGTGTTATAGTTTGGCATCTAGATGCAAGATGCCTTTTGTTCTGTAGTTTCAGCAGATCAGAGAAAAGCGTCAATTGATTTCAGGGAACCACCATATTAGTGCAGTCTAGATACAGGATTTCGATTAATTTCAAACTTTTTCTAAAAAATAATAGAAACCAACAAATAGTTTCTGAATATGATGCAGTTGGATATACTGGGAGATAAGAATGACTTTTCTCTTGTTTGTTTCAAAATGGTTTGCAGTTTGTGGGGAATAAACAGGTTGTTTGAATGACCCAGAAATGGTAATTGAAAGGAAGCCTCCTGGAAATTCCCATGAAACTCTGAATCTCTTAGGAAATTCCACTTACATGTTAAACTTACTGTCAGGCATCAGTTTCATGGAACACTTCTGAAGGCTTGCAACTTCATTAGCTTGCAGTAGACCCACAGAGTGGTATAGAATCCTAAGCTTCAGTTTCTCAAAAACCCATCAAGATAGGAATGTTTTGAATTAAATACATTTTTGGCTCAGTGAACTGGTATTTTCTCTAACAGCTTTCAGCTAGATCTCCCTTCTTATCAGAAAGCTTCATGTTTGTCGATTCTGATAATCCCAGAAGTGTGCCAGACCTATTTATTCATTAGTTGACAGCTAGACTTTCTCCCAGACGCTGGTTAGATGTGTGACACTGTAGTAGTAAAGCAGAGTTGTGTCACATTAATCGTTGGAGATTTGCAGTGGACTTCACTTTTCTGTCATGATTTAGTGAACATCTGATTAGGCCTTCATGTAGAAAAGCAGCCTTTGTCTGTCAATCCTAAACTTTTTAGGTAAAACAGCCAAGCTTTTCTGTCCTCTTAAAATTATGGTTAAGAAACAAGAACATGCTTCAGGCACGTGGTCTTCGGAAAATGACAGTTGTTTATGTGTTTTCGTCTTGGGCATTATTCTCCTCGTGTTGTAAAACGGTTACATTGATACCAAATGAGGAAGTTGTAAGCATTTTTCCAAGCTAGATGTTATCTTCTTTTACAGTGACTTATTCCTTCTGAATTTTCTTCTCTAAGGTTACAAACTATAAATTAGCCCATATTATAGTCAGCACTGTTCTGAGTAACAGTTGGCAGCTAGATAACTTTTTGATGTAGCGTCTTGAAAAAGAAAGGCAGTACAATAAGCTTTCATGTCTGAATAACACTGATATACACACCAATTCCATATGTAAATGTTCCTGGGTGATAGCTGGGATTACATCACTGTTCAAAGAAAGAAGAGTTTTTAGAGAGCACAGAGATTAAATTAAACTGTCACTTAAGCGTTTTTCTCTCCCCCTACCCACAGAGTAGCACAGTCACTTCTGAAGTGTTTTCCTTATGCCTTTTAAATTATAAATAACACAAATCTCTCAAAATATCTTGCCACTACATTAGAAATTAAATTAATTTCAATTTTGACAGTGTCTAGAAGCTACAGTAAAAGGTATCATGTGGGCTCTCCTATTTACAGGTCTACAAGGACACATTTGTACTGGCATAGAAGATTATTTTGGAGTGTGGAGATACTTCCTTTTTTATTGAATGTTATTTCTCTTACTGTTATGTATATAAACAAGTACCTGAAAAATAGACCTGAACTCAGAATTGGTGCTAACCTTTGTGTTTACTTAACCTACAAATCTTTTTTTTTTTTTTTTTTTCTGTTGGCTGCCATCCTTTTCTTCAAAGTTGTTGAACAATTGTGGGGGGAGGCAAGATATTTCCTCTTTTTGTTTTGCTGCTGAGGTATGGCCAATTTTGGTCTTCCTAGCACTGGACTGTTACTCCCTTTTTGTTTTCTGCATAATGCTTATAACTGCTTAATGTTATAGCTGGTTCTTTTGATGTATATATTTGTTTTGGAAACTATATTTCATCGCTGTCTGTATCCCCTCAATAAAGCACAGTGTAGAAAGTTGAAAGCAAGGATTTTTATCCTAAGTGAAAAGTAGCCAGTTAGAACTGAAGCTGTTCTGTCATCTCATTTCAATTTTTGGTCACCCTATCTCTTCTCAGTGGCAGCAGCAGTGTCCTCAACTACATTAATTCTTGGACTCAAGATTTGCATTAGAGAAGGACAAGTATCTTTTCTAGCTATGGTTTGGAATTTGTATTGGAGTCTAAATAGAGGATTTCCTCCCTTTCACATTGGAATCTCTGGTATGTACGTTCCTGTTTGCTCAGGCATCTGAATCAACATGGTAAAGAAAATGAGGGTATTAAGGTAAATGTTGAGAACTTTCTATTATAAGAATACTTTTTTTTAGTGCTATAAGCAAAAAGTGAATTCCAGCTAGGCAAGATATTCAACAGAAACCCTCTCCCTTCCACACTCCTATGTGAAATCTGTCCTAATTATAGGGCAGAGAGAACAGCTGCTCACCTGTGGAGGGAAGGGAGAGGCAGAAGAAACAGACAGAGAGGTTAACATGTAATTTGTGTTACTCTTAAGCACTCTGCTCTACTCCTATAAAACATGAAAATAACTGTCTTCTCTACAGAATAGTCTCCTGGAAGAAGTTATAAGGGAGTTGCTGCTTGTGTCCTAGTGGTAGGATAAAGGTAACTACGTGTAATAAAAAGATTGAGATAACTATTTAATGCTTTTCAAAATTTTGAATTAGTGCTACAGAAAATGCGTAAGATGTTTTCTAAATCAAGAGTGGTCTGACATATTGAAGAAACTATGTTTATTGCTTAGCCATTATGAAGATATTCTTAAGGGGATTGAGTTTCTGATGCAATTTTTTTTCCTGTCACTTGGAAGCAGGAAACCATTTCTTTATTTGGCAAAAAACCCCGCAAAACTTACAAGCAGATAACCATTTTTTCAGGGAAACCAGTAACCTGCTGTGCCAAATAACGGTGGAACAGAGTGCAAGCAGCACCTGTGAAATGGGGGCATGTGCTTCAGAAGGCTGTAAGTTTGTATGATTAGAAACTAAAAGATGACTGAACATGAGCTCCAAGTCCCTTTCTTATGAAAGGGATAATTTGTAAGAAAGGCAGATGACTTCTTTGCCTTTTTAATTAAGCTAAAACAAAATACTGCTTCCTACTTATGCACGTGTATTTTTAAAAAAAAAATATTGAAGCCCTACTGAGAGAGAATTTGAAGAGAGGAAGTTTTTCTTTCAGAGAAATGAGAGGCCTGGTGCATTGTCTGGCTGGGTTACTTTTTTTTTTTTTAAAAAAAAAAAAAACATTAAAAATGGTTCTAATGCTTGATGAAACTAATGAAGCTGAATTCTGTCTGTGGTATGATTGTTTAAATCCAAGATAGCTGACTTAGTAATGCAAACCACAAAATTTCCTTCAGATATACTCCCTGTACTAAGCCAAACTAAATAATGCAGTAGTGAAAATGTGTAGAATAGGAAGAATTAGAACTGAGGTCTGTCATTTATATATAATACTTTGTTGAATTACACATAGTTTTCAGAAGGGATCACTTTTTAGTTGAGTGGGAGAGGCCAAAGTACTGGGGGGGGGAAATCCTTTAAGTCATTGCTCTGGTGTAGAAGAACCAAGCTTAAAGTTTTTAATTTTGTATATTTTTTTTTTTCACATACAAAGGGGAAACTTTTACTTCTTCTGGTAATGTCAGTGAGTTTTATCTCAGAACTGCATGTTTCTGTGTTGTACTTTGCTGTGAAGTTACTGCTACTTAAATAAAAGTGTATGGCACAAAGGAGGCTAGCAGTTAAGGAGGTTAGCTTATTAGTTAGAGGAATAAACTGGGGTGGGCAGGATATGTCTTTTGGTTCTTATTTGTCTGTAATTTCTTTCCACTGTGATTTTTAGTTTCTGAGACTCTTCATACAATTTATCTAATAGTGCACACAGATTAAGAAATACGATCTCAAAATATGGGTTGTATGACTCCAGAATGGGAACAGAATTTATATGAAAAGTAGTTAAGTGTTCCTGTGGCCAAAGGAAAATACAGAAGCAGGAATTGAACTCTTACTTGTAACCAAGTCTCTTTTAACAATAAGGTAAAGTAACAAACACTAACTACTATTGCAGAACACCAAAAAGTAAAAGAAGGAAGTTTCGTGTTAATGCTGAGTCTTGGCAGTCCTATGCCCAATCTTATTAAATGTAATCCTATTCTTTGGACTTCGCTAATTACATTTTAAAGACCATTTGTGAAATTTTACAATCCTCTAAGAATTGAAATCGGCAATTCTGAACATACTTTCACATCAGTTTTGATTTTTAAAAGCAGCATTAATGGGATAAACTCCACAGTGCTTAGCATGTGCAACTTTTTTCTACTTTAACTTTTCATTCCGTTTACTCTGCTTAGAATATTGAACAAACTCAAAAAACAAGGAGGCATGAATCTTCCTTGCTGATGCATGTCACTTAACAGCATCTTTTTCTTAAATAGGAGGAGGGGTGAGGCCTGATTTTTACTTAAGAAGGTAAATAACAGGTGATTTGGACTTTAGTAAAACAACTTGAACTACCATAATTCAGATGTGATTCTTGGTATAGTAAGTCACAAAGTGGAGGGTGATGGAGGTTCCTGTGATAAGTTAATTTTTAGGCACATGGAAGTTGTAAAGATTCTGACATATGATTCTGCTAACTTTGTTAGGTGGGTTAACAAATGTATGTTTTACAGAGCCTCAAGATCCTTTTTTTCCTCCGGTCCCTCCGGAGGCTGTGGTGCTTTAAGCTAAAAGTCTCATTTCATTGTAGCAAAAATACACATGCATGCCCCATCCTTTTAAGCATTGTGCAGCAGTCTTACCCTATGCCTAACTGAGGATGTGTTGGAGAAGAAGGGAAAAAGCAGAACTTAATTTGCACGCACCCAGTATTTGCCAAATTCCTTAACACATAGTTAGAGAGAACAGTATGATCTCTTCTAATGGTTAGCCTTTCAGCATTAAGATGAAAAATAGAGCAGTAAATATGAATAGATGAGTGGTATTGTTAAGCATCTCCCTCTTCCATTTAAATTTTGTCTATCTATGTAAGGAACATTGATCTACCATTTCTGGTATGCATCCAGAGATATGAATAAAACAGTCTTCGTGGCTTGGAAAAAATATCAAACCAAAAAGTGAATTTATTTAGAAATATTTTCACTAAAAGCTTTTTATCAGTTCATCTGCTCATACCTTCCCAAACTGGAAAAAGCTGCAGCAGATCAGGGAAGTAAGGAGCAAGTATAAGTCAAGGGTTTTCTAGGTGGCTTATTGTGAGGTCATTGGTGTGATGAGAATGTGAATTATAGGGTTTTTCTTTACTTTTTTTCAATTCAGTGGTTACAGCATGGTAGCTAGTCACATGGATTCCCAGTTATCCTATTACAAGTGGCTAGGCAAATACCTCAATATGCCCCTGCATCAATTGTAATTATTATGGTTTGCCTAAGTCTTGTGAGACCCCTTCTTGAGACTTAGTATTATTGTGTTCTAGCACTTATTAAAAAAGCAAAGAAAAAGGCGCTGCTTTTTTTTTTTTTTACTAAAAAGGATTAAATTTTAGTAAAATGTCTGAAATACAGTGACTTTAACAAAGGGGGAAAAAAGCCTTGCAGCTAATGCCCTAGAATTGGATTACTTCTGAATCAGAAACATGTAAATGGAAGAGGAAAAAAAAAAAAAAAAAGAGTGAAGAGTCAAGGGTGAATGGAAATATATCTGCTTTTATGAAATGGACTTTCTTTTGAAAAGAAGGTACAAATACTGGAGTTAATATGGCCATAAACAAGACTAGGGGAATCAAGAAAATAGTTTGATGTAGAGTGTACCAAACCTATCAAAAACACTTTTAATATAGTCCACACATATACTACTGTTCTCTTTCCTAGCTGTATAGTAATTACCTCTCGTATCTTCAGACTCGCCAAGTGATGCATTTTAGAGCATTACTCAAATGTCAGCTCCATTTATTACATGATGTTTATTCTTTTTTGTCTGTTCTTCTAACCCATAGTCTGAGTCATTCAGGCAAATTTGTTGAAAACATACTTGCAGTCTCAGTTGTTATCACCTGGAAGATGTGGAGGGGGAAGGAGGAGCGGGGTGGTTTGAGAAGGTATTGAATTGGGATCAGGTGTGAGGCTGAAATAACTGTTTCCTCTTAGAAACATTACGGAGATACAGCTTTTGGAAAAACAATAGCCAATCTATAACTAAACCTGTTTGTATTGTACAATTGTTCAATTAAGTCTGCCCAAAGTTAATCTAGGCCAACCTTGTATTAAAAATTCTAAGTCTGCATATTGTGATTTTCTCTAGACTCGGCATAACATACAATCTATAGATAACTTCCACAGCAACAGGTATAGCTTAGCTATTTACTAGTTTCTGCATGGAAGAGGCCTTCGTAATACATAGCCACTACTGCTAAAAAGTAGATGAAAAATGGCTGTATTTGGTCACACAGTGAGGAAGAGTCCCCATGTGTTCCTTGGATACCTCAAGTATCTGTATGTAAGTCTGTATAAGGTGTTCAACCTGGGAACCTTCTGTGGAATATATCCATTTAGTCATTATTCTGTTTTATTCATAACAGAACTTTAGAGCCTGTATTTTCATACTTGGCAACATACACTTTCTAATGTAGATGGGCTTTTAAGATGTGACAGGCACTAAGTAGTTCACAGCGATAAAGCGTTACAGAAAACTTCAATCATAAAGTTCTATGAGCACATGAAGGGTAGTTTCTCTTTAAGAAGATTTCACTTAATAGTTGTAGAGGCAATTCAAAGACTTATTTTGGATTTAATCCTGTTTTAATACTCTTTTAGGTCTGTGTAAACTTGTAGAGACACTTAAATAATGTACTCAAAATAATTCACGAAGTAACAGCTTCTGAATTGCTCAGTAGCAGTAATTACTTTTACCTTTCCAATTTCTTTGACTTTGGTGAGCTATCCTGCTAACTCTTTATAAAAATCTTGTCATAGGTGTGTGGCCCATTTAAGACTTCTGGTTTAGACAACGTAGTACATCAGTCCTACTTCTAGCTTAATTGCACTCCCCCCCTCCTGGGGGAGGGGTGTAAATCAGTGACTGCTAAGCTGATTGCTTAGCTAGGGCCATTGTTCAGCTACTCAAGTGCCTGGCTTCCCTTGGGATCTTAAATTCCATCTCATGGCTGCTGTGGCCAAGACCACTGTTAACTGTCACATCACTGATCAGTTTGTCCTTAATGAGTAGTAGGTCTACCAGAGTGCCTTCCCTATTGAGCTTGTACTACCTCAATCAGGTTTGTCCTTCAGGCACCATACTTATCTCCTGGGTTGGTTGTGTGCTACCACGTTGCTTTTCCATCAGATGTCAGGGTAACTTTGATATTTTTCAAGAGAGCGAAGGCCTGTGATTTGTTCTGCTTTTTTTTTTTTTGAAGGCTTCATCTATTTACCCTTGATTGGGCAGTCTGTTACAGATGGTCACCATGATGTTCCCATGGTTGAATCCCGACCTGTGGACTTTCAGCTGTCCTATAGCCCATTCCACGCTAAAGCTCCATTTGTTCAAGTTCTTTGCATAAAGTGTAAGCACTGTCCTCTGTGACTCTCTCACTTCTGCTTTCTTAAAAGCCAGTATCCATCCACTGCAGTTTTCCAGTTGTGTGAACTGTCTCACCATACTGCATACTCCCAGTGAGATTGTTATGTGCTCTGGTTTCTAATCCCTTGCGCTTGCTTCCTGTGCTGAATGCATTCACATACAGCTGCTTAAGATGTGTCCCTGTGTATGCCACTTTTTCAGGATGACTGTAAGATCCTCACTGTTGTGTTGTCCTCTCTACCATTCTCCCACTTTCTAGGCTTCAGTCCCTGCTTCCCTGGTAAACCTAGTTTGAAGCCTTCCTTATGAGGCAAGTCTCTTGGCAATGATTTGTGTTACGAAATGGATCTTGTCTCTCTCAAGCGCTCTGTTGCTCAGAGGATCTTAATGTCCTAAGAGCTGAAGGCCTGCCTGCAGCCAGGTAGTCAGATGTTGATCCACAGGATGCGTTTGCTCCTGTCAAAGCCTTTCCCCTGGATCAACACCTGGGCTCTGGTATCATTCACCATTGTCCCTGAAATCCTGTAATTAGCTTTGATCTGCTGAAGGTCTCCTTTGACGGTATCATGCTGGCCATGTAGATGGACAACAAGTGATAATATTGCAATGGCCAGGTAAGCCGTAAGAGTTTCTCAGCAACATCCCAGATTTGGACCCATGGGCAAGCAGCGGAGCTTTTAAGGTAGGCTTAGATGCCAAATCTGACAGAACATGTTCCTTCTCACCTCTTTCCTGGGCTGCGTGCCTTTTCAGCACTGGAATAGCTACCGATGGAAAAAGACAGCCCTCTTCTTGCTGGAGTCACAACTTCCAGCCTCCCTCATCCTAGCCCTAAGTGAGGAAAGCAGTAGATTTGGTAGAGGGTGGTCATGGGGGCAGTGAGAGTTGATGTGGGGAAAAGAACTGTTCACAACTGTGTTCAGAAAAGCAAACTACTACTATTTGCTTCTGAATACAATCTCATAAAGTAAAACAAAGGTTTATTGAAATGCCTGGGTTCAGGTGGTTACATTTTGAGTGCCAGCACATATTCATCAGTAGCTATAATAGAAATGAAGTGTAT
>NW_009648963.1:2382688-2392870 GCF_000708025.1 Charadrius vociferus | reverse complement strand
AGAACAACTTTGAAGAAAACTGCACAAAGTGGTAGTACAACACATCTTTTCTGGGAAAACTTTAGAATAAGGGCTGGAAAAAGATTCTCTCTATGGTGTTAGGTTGTACACGTAAACTGTCTTTTTAAAAGAAGGGATCCAGTATCCAAAGGTGAGGAAGGAAATGATCATATTGAGTAAGTCTAAATTGTGGCTTCATGGGGAAGTTCTGGGAGGACTTGTAAGAGAAGTGTCACTTTGAGTGAGTGGGATGGAGCTAGCAGAGAAGTGGGTTGGTGTTGATTTGTTCTGCGAAAAAAAAAAAAACAAAAAAAACCCAAAAAAACCCCAAAACTTCACAATGTGCTAATTGCCATCTTTAATACAGGTGTATGGTAGGCTGTTTGGACATTGCATTCTTGCTTAACAAACTGCTCTTTCACAGAGCTGGGTTTTCTGTGCTCATGTTTTTGCATAGGCAGGAGCAGGCAGTAGAGCGAGCAAATACATGTAAGCACAAAAGTAAAGGCAGAAACAAATAACACCCTCCATAGACGGGGGGGCTGGGAGGGAGGTAGGTGTCCAAAAACCAAGGAGGTTTTAGGTGCTGGCTGGAATAGTAAACAAGCATCCTGTTGTTTGAATTACAAAGTGCTAAGAAATGGGAGATAGTGTTTGTTCTTTTGGAATAAGTACAACTGTCTCCAAGAGATACTTCACTCCATTCATGTCTTTATCCAGTGACAATAACTTGCAAGAACCTATGTATTAGCTAGCTGCTGAGCTAAAGTGGCTTGCAGTTTATGATAGCAATGATCATAATACACATAGTGTGTTTTATATTTCTAGACTGTCGTGTTTGGGCAATTGCTGTCTTAACTTCAGACTTCTTCATCTGTCTTGCTTTTTTTTTTGGTCCATAACCCTTTGAAGCCAGAAGAACTGGGAATTTGTGCAGTGCTAATATGATGTGAATTTATATTACATTGAATCTAAGAGTCGGTGGATAATGCTTTAAGGTAATTTTTACTGTATGCTTGGGCCTTGGAATTTTGCTTTCTAGTTTCTGTAGATTGTGTTTAAAAAGCGTGTGTATATATTTGTGAGAGGACAGTGGTTTTGTCACTTAATTTGCATTCTTGCATAGGGCTATACTTATTACAAAGAAAAGTGGAAAATTAAAATAGATATAAATACATTTATAGCTCACATCATAGATTTATAGCAACTATAATGAATTGCATTTAGTAATAAAAATATAATTCATATATTAAAACTATAAAATAATACAAAACTGAATGGTAAATTTTAACAAAATGTGACCTGTCAAGCTGAACAGCTCCTGTGTGTTAAGATAGCTTCTCTTGTCTGCGTTAGGATTTTAATATATTATTTAATGTGCTACTTAAAATATGGTACATATTTATTCTTCTGTTTGCTAGTGTACATACAACCTAAAGTAAATGTCACTTTTTTTATGAGAGCAGTATGTTGCATTGTCTTAGAGGGCATCACAGCTGATGAGCAAATTTTATGATTCTGAATGTTCTTTGTTGATGGTAGTTAGTTGTTTCCTGAAGATATTGCTATCCTTCATGTGGCATGATGATGAAATAGTCTTGCAAAGAGCTGCAAAATGGTTACATCTTTAATATAGACAGGTCTTGAGTATGAAGAATGAGAACCTTCAAACACTGCTTTGAATTATCCTCTTAGTTGAAAATCAGCTTATTATTTGGAAGGAGAATAGGGGGCATTTGGAAACTGTTTCTATATTGAACAAAACTTCTGTTATACTGATTATGTAAATTCTCACCATATTTCATTGGTTGTCATTTATCTTCTCTTCTGTTTTTGCATTTGGGTTTTTTGAGTTGTTAGGTTTTGCTTTGGTATTTTTTGTTGTGGTTTTTTTTTTTTAAATCATTTGGTTTGCTCTGTCTCTTCTCCCTTGTTACAGTATATGATTTTACCAAAAACCTGAACAAACTAGCTGGTAAATCTGGAAAATGATTGGATTCATCTAATCCTCAATTTTAAAATGTTTTTGTACAGATACGGAGGACTAGAGAGACCTGTTATGATATCATAAGCAAAATAAGCTTCTTCTTTTATATTTGTAGAAATATTAGCATACACCGCTTATATAATTTCAGGTGATCATAAATGAGAAGTTTCTGATTTTGAAGGTTTCCTTTATTTTTTCATTTTGTTTCTTTCCCCTCCATACATGATTATGATTCTCAGTGTAAGGCTGAGACTATTTCACTTGTGTAGAGCTATGAGGCTAATCCTCCCCCCTTTAAGATTCTATAGTAGTTATTTTAAGTCTAATGAGGTTGTTGGGGCATGGCTTAATAGGCTGATTGTGTGCAGATGGCAGTTGCCTTGTCTTATTTTTATCTTCTAATTCTGTTGAATAGTACTATAGTGGAAGGAGTAAATATTTGTGTGATAAATGTAACAATTTTTGAAATTGCTCTCAGAACTTGAGAATACTTGTTGCCAGTGTTTTTTAATTTGCTTTCTTTTCAAAAAGTCTTGGTTTACTGTTTTAAATGTTTCTTTTGTTTCCAGGTTTTGAAAGTATTTTAGAAGGGCTTTATGGACCAAGGCTACGAAGAGACCTCAGCTTATTTGAAGGTAAATGAGCCAGCTTTCAGTGCGATGATCTTAATTTACTAGCTTTTCTCTTAGCTAAAGGTAGTTTAAAGTATATATTGAATTGTCAAAAAGGAAATCATCAATTGTTTTTCTTTCTAATGTTTATTTCATGTTCTTGTCAATACTGTGTATAGGCAAAACACTAGGTAAAATGGTACCTAGGTTTTGTTCCTATGCAGGGAAATTTTGGATTAGCTAAGCTTTTCTGAGAAGCCCTCATGAGAAAGATTTACTTTTCTGCAATACTGCATCTCCTACTTAATTTTTCGGGCATCTTTTAGAGAGGGAAGACAAGCTGCTCAGCTTCCTGTCAGCATTAATTGGGAAAAGGAAGGTAATGATTGCTAGTTTGGTTTTCTTGGAGTGGTCAAGAAAATTTAAGCTTTTAATATATATATTTTGTCTTATATATAAATTAAGATTTTAGGTTTTATATGTAAATATAGATAAAGTATACCTATATTTTGGTGTGTGTCTGTGTATATATATATATATAAAAAACCCATGTATTTTCTGTTACCCTTATAAGACCTAACCTTATTCCAAATGGGTTTGGTTTTGCCGGAATAGCTGTCAATAACACCAGAGTCTTTAGTTAGTTAAGTAAGAAATGATTTATCCATCTCTAACAAAACAGAGGAGGAAAATCCAGCACAAAATTGCTTTGAAGTGTTGAAAGAAGTGTTCTGTCAAGTTCATTTTCATGACTTTAAAAAATGTTTTCTGTTACCAAACCTTGAAAATTTTTCGTTTCATTTCTTTACAATTTATTATCTGATGGTATAATTTGTAAAGCATGTAACATACATGCTGCTAGTACATGAGGCAGAGTGGCATATGCTGTTTATGTTTGCTTGGAATAGGTTTGGAATGATTGCTTTACTTGGTTATGTTTTTGTTATCTTAATATTGTGCAAGTTCCTTGGCCTGGATCATAATGCATAACACAGTATTTTCAAGGGAAAGGGCAAGAACTTGAAATAGGATTTTACTGACATTTTAAGAATATTTTTTGCCACGTAAAGCTAAGCATTCCACTAATAAGACTTAAAAACATTTAAGAAATGTGTAAATTTGGGTTAAAGCTTATTTTCCTGAGTAGTACTCCCATCTGCTGTGATAAACAAGCATGTTACTGCTTTGGAAAGAGAACGGGGCATTGTTATAATAGTGTACAGTACCTTTTTTTTTTCTGGTTGTAATTTAATGGATTGCTATGTATTGGGCTTTACACTGATTAATGATTAAAGCTTTATTATTCTTTTGCATCAAAGGGTTTACATTTTGAAAGAAAATTCAGGACGCTCTTTTTTTGCTTTTGTGTAAGAAGTCAGAAAGTACTAAGCTAATGACCAGAATACAAGTGTTACAGTTAAAGGAACCTGATAGTTCACAATAAGGTGTTACATTACTCCTTTAGAGTTCCTGCATGTATTTGAGCTGTCTTATGGAAAAAGTTTTAGCTTATTTGCCTCATGCAGTTGAAAATTTCTTGTAACCTATTTAAGATCTGCTATTTCTATTGCTTGCAGAGGACCTTTGATATTTGATGCCCCGGTGACTGTCCTGCAAACTAAATTCATATTTATCTTAAATGTAAAGTTTTAAACCTATTTTCTTTCCGATTTGCAAGAATATCTGTCAGTAATGTGCTTGAATTTTTCAAGAGTTAAAGCCTGTTTCCATGTTTGACACATCTGTAAAACTGATTTTACTTCTGGAGCAACTGCAGAAGAAATGAAGAAGAGTATAAGTTGGGCTGCGCACCTTAGCTTACTATTTTTGGTTCATTTTTATAGATACAGTAACTGTAACTTAAATAATCCTGTTTGAATTTGCCATGTTTTGTACAACAGTAGAGGCATACCTCATAGTATAGGATACAAGGCCATTTCTAACTTGGGTGTGAATTGCATTATAATGATTAACACAAAGCCCTTGAGTAAAACCTGTTATCTTTCACTGTCATAATTTAAGTGCTACTTTTCATTTTACAGATAATGAATATAAGATACAAAATAAATTATATGCCTTAGTTAACAAAACATATGCATGGTGGGTAGAATCAGAACCCAGGTTTTTGAGACTCTTAGCAACGTGTCTAAATCACTGCCTCTTGTAAGGTGTCCATTTTTCTCATCATAACTACTGAACCACTGTACTGTCAACATGCAGCATTATGCTTCATTAGTGAGAGTGTGTATTTCTTTGAACAAACCTCAAAAAATTATGTCTTAACCAGAAATGTGTGACAATTGGCTGAAATAGATGCCACTTAGCTACAATAGCATTTTTTCCTCTTACATTGTTGGTTATATGTATTGTTTGTAACATAGAAAAAAATTTATTGTGCATAAAATGTGAGTGTGTTGATTTATTTCCTCCTTAGTTCTGTCTTGAAATTGTATTTGATATATAGATTAAATTATTGTATTGCATTCTCTCAAAGTTGCTTGAGAGAATAATAAACTGTAATAACAAATTTAAATGGTAAAAGGTACACTTCAGTTTTACTAGGCTTTTTACTTTTCAAAGAAAATATCTTGTAAACCTCAGAAATGATCTTGCTGAGAAGCCAAACTAATTGAGTTACAATAGCCACCAGTAACAACAGATGGTTACCTGAAGATGGCAAGATATTTTTTTGTTATCTTGAAATTCTTATATGATGTGTATGTACTTATATGATGTGTATGTACAAGGACTTACCTTGGACTTGCTTAAATGGTTCTTGTCACCTCTGTTACTCAGCACCAGGTTTTTTCCTGACTGCTTTGATAGTACAGCTTCTGGTTGCAAAGGTGTCAAGTTCTGTATCTTGGCATCTGACCTTGGTCATGGTCTGAATGAGCTGGAGGCTTCTTGTGTCATTGAATCCTTAGGGCTCTCTAATCCTTTGCTTATACCCATTTTCAGCTAAGTAGATTCACATGTAAATTTTTATTCTTTACATTCTACTTACAGATATTTAGCTAAACTGTTAGAAAACTTTAATCATCTGCTGCATGTGTATTTTTGGGGGGATTATACACTGCAGTTTTGTTCTCTTATGGACAGAGGAAAAACTGACTTGTGAGAGAAAAGCATTTCTTATAATTCTTTCTCTGTCAGGAAAAAAGCCTCTTTGTACAGGATGAAAGGTTTATTTGAGGATGTTTTCTGTTTTTCCTTAGGTTGTTCTGGAATATTTATTCATTTATAAAGTAATGGGGTGAAAGATTATATTAGAAATGTGTTTTTATGAAGTTAAAAAGATGAAGGAACATGATAAACACCTCAGGCATTTGAATGTACTTATTAGGAAGCAGTAGTGCCATGAAAAAGAAGGGGATAATTTGTTCAAAATTGTAACAAATAGCTGGAAAATTTATTGGGACGTTATTATAGTAATGCAGAACATACTGGAAGGTAAGGGTTGAATTTTTTAAGCTACTTATTTAGGTTTACTAGACAATTATTTCACATTTTAAGGTGTTCAGTACTGCAGATGTCTATTAATTTGCTTAATTCAGCATGACTCTGGGGGAAAATGGTTTGGGGAAACAAAGATTTGAATGGCTTAAGAAATGAAAAAAGGTAGTAGTTGTTGTCAAAGTTCCCCATTTTATTCTTAAAAAATGGAAATAGGTTTAACAGCCTTGTACTAAATGATTGACTTCAATTAATAATCTGTACCATGTTTGGTTTTAAAATGCTCTTTGCACAGTCTCAACAACTTTTTCATGGGCTGGTTAGTGTTGTAGGTTGTCAGCAAATCTTTAATCAGCTGACCCCAAGCAAGATAATGGGGAGGGGAGATGATAATGATCCTAAATTGAATGCAGCTAAGAGAAAGGTTGTCCTGTTTAAAGTGCCATCTGTGCCTCTGATCTTTCTGAGACTATGGTTGTCTATCTGTAGTTAAAAACTAATACTGGTCTCAGTATGTTTCCTGTGGTGGTGACCTGAGACTGTTGGATGCCTGGCATTTGATGTATCTGGTATAGATCTGCTATCTGATAGCAGTTTTGCTTAGCTCACTGGCATAGTTAATATGTTGTACATGGTTTATACTTTGAATAAATTTAGTGTTATGTAGAGCTGATGTTTCTCGAGGTTTGCTTTTTTGGCGACACACAAGGATTGCTCTCTAGTAAGACTTTTAACAGTGGAACTTCAGGATTCCAAAGCAGAAGAATGTCTCTGAAAATGTAAAACCTGTCTTGGAGTTATGTGCAGAATCCTAACGTTCATAAGTAGATTTATTGTGGTTGCAAGGAAAACTATGAAAACATGAACTTGTTATGAAAGAATAGTGTGGGGTTTTTTTCATCTTAAAGGAATAGCTCTAACAGGCTGAGACAGCTAGATTAATTCAGCAAAAATAGCTCATTTTTTTGTTACTGTTCAATCAAGAAAAATCCCGTGTCTGTTTTTGATCATTGGCTGTCCAACTTGTCAAAACTGCTGGTTTGTGTCCCTGGAAGCATATAACACATTGTTAATGCAAAATTCTGTTCTAAATTAGCATTTTAAAGCTGAGTAAACTATATTTAAATAATAACACAGAGATACTTGGGTTATGTTCGTGCTGAAGAACCTTAGTTTTTTCAGATTCATTTTCTTTCTGATGATGCCTCTATGCTAATATATTTAAGAAAGAGTAAAAGTTCAGCAGTTTTGGGGGGCGGAGTGGAAAACAACCCTGCAGACAGCAAGGTCAGAGAAGGAAGAATGGGGATGAGGTGCTTCAGGCACCGGAGGGAGAGATTCCCTTGCTGCTCATGGAAAGAGGACTGTGGTGAAACAGGTAGAATCTGCAGCCTATGGAGAACCACATTGGAACACATGACCACACTGCAGTCTGTGGAGGTGCCCTGAAGGCAGCTACAGCCTGTGGAGAGCTCATGCTGCAGCAGGCTCCTGGCAAGAATTGCAACCTGTAGAGGAGCCCATACAGGAGCAGGTTTTCTGGCAAGAACTGTGGGCTTGTGGAGTGATCCCTTCCTGAAGGACTGTGCTCTGTGGAAATCATTATGCTGGAGCAGTTCATGAAGGCCTGTAGCCCGTGGGAAGGACCCATGCTGGAGCAGAGAGAAAACGTGAGAATGAAGGAGCAGCAGAGAGGAACTGCGTCTCCCCAGTTCCCCGTCCTCCTTACGGTGTTTGGGGTGGCTAAGGAGGTAGAAGAGTAGAATGAAGGAGTGAAGCTGAAGCCAGGAAAGAAGGGGTTGTAAGGTGGTTCTAGTTGCCTTTTCATTATGCAAGCCTATTTTTATTGGCAATAAATGAAATAAATTTTCCCTGACTTGAGTCTGGCTTGCCTGTGACAGTAATTGGTCTTTGTCTTGACCCACAAGTTTTTCCATCTTATTTTCTCCCCCTACCCTGTTGAATAGGGGGAGTGAGAGCCTGGGTGGGGGTTGGCAGCCGGCCAAGGTTAACCCAGCATAGTGTGTTATTGAAAGCAGATAACCTCAAGAACCTTCCGAACAGAACTGTGGTTGTAATTTAGTGGTACGGAGAAAAGGAGGAAATGCATTTGGTAATTAATAAGGGGAGCGGGAAGGTTGTTCAGGTTGTAAGTGCATGAACTGGAAGTGAATGGGATGGAGAAGGATGTTGGTGCTGTGCTGAATCAGGTTCATATTCACCTGCCAAAATGCTGCAGCTGTGATAAAGACTCATGCACAACTAGGATACTGTAGGAAAAGTACTGTCTACGGTTTAAGGAAGTCTGATGTAAATGTAAAAGAAAAGCATCATCTTGGGATCCTGGCCGCCTGTGTTCAGGAAACAGGTATTCAAATGAGAATGCTGCAGAAAAGATGGGGTTGAATTTCACGAGAAAAAACTGGGAGGCCTAGATTAGCCTAACAAAATGAAGTGTAAAGGGAGGATAATGATATTCTTTGTAAATACATCAAGGTGCTAAAGACCCATGAACAATAACTGTTTAAGAACAATGTTGCCACAAAAGCAAACTGGAATAACTTAGCGTGAGTAAATTTAAACAAGAAATTAGAAGGTTAATTTTAACTATTAGCACAGTTGGTGTGGGAAAAGCTTTAAAGCAATTGGTGGTTCAGGAAGAGAAGACTATGTGGCGGAAGCTCTTAACTTTTGAAATGGAGCTTAATAACTTGTTTAAAGAAAATAGATGGTGTGTTTCCATTCAATAGAAGAAGATTGGACTTGATATAGGTAGTCTGTTTAAGTCCTATATTCCCTCAAGACCAAAGTACGTCTCATGATAAAACATATAGTTATTTTGAAGTTTGCTAAATAAATCAAGTGCTACAAGTGAGTATACGAGTTTGGTTTACTTATAGTGATGGTGTAAAACAAATTAAAATATCGTAAGTACAACATATGTAG
The DNA here is from genome assembly GCF_000708025.1 of Charadrius vociferus. NCBI lineage: Eukaryota > Metazoa > Chordata > Aves > Charadriiformes > Charadriidae > Charadrius > Charadrius vociferus. Next base: position 2,383,870 of record NW_009648963.1, on the reverse strand, counting down.
CTCAAATGGCAAGGAGCCCGTATCCTAATTCCTAGCTTAGTTTGCTACAAGTTTACTCACTTTTAATAAAAGGAAAGATGACTGGAATTCAGAGCTTGTTTTACAGTATTCAGATGCCTCCAGTAACTGTAATAAGTAATCAATTGAAATTTTTTTTAAAAAGGTGCCCTCTGCTATTTGAAAGTAGAGCTATGTGAACCAGACAAGTCTTTGGAAATATCTGAAGAGTTGACTATTACTGACTACATTGTACTGATAAATACATGTTAGATTATAATGGAATTTATTTAAGAGAATTGTAGGATGTGTATTTTGTTCTCAAAATCCATTTTTACTTGTTTAAAACATCTAGCTTTCTTTCTTCTTTTAAGACTGTGAGCCAGAAGAGCTAACTGACTGGTCTATGGATGAGAAATGTTCCTTTTGTAATTTACACAAAGAAACAGTCAGTGTAAGTATGAACATGATACCAAGCATGACTCCCCAACACCTAATTTTTGGTATGAAAGTAAGAATCGGAGAACTGAATTTTGCAAATAGGTTAATACTGCATTTTTTACTCGAGATAGTTTGGCTATGAGAGGGAGTGAGATTGTTTGGTTTTATAGTGAATATCTTTTTAGTGGTTCTTTTTCACTCTGTAACTCAATAACTTAATTGTATATTGTACTACCAGTAGACTAACTTCTGAAAGATGTTATAATCTCGTGTGTCTTCTAGGATCGTGCATCAGTCATTGGTTCTTCACAGTCAACGCCTACAGAGGAACTGTCATCTCAGGGCCAGTCCAACACTGATAAGATTGAATGCCAAGCAGAAAACTATCTAAATGCACTCTTTCGAAAGAAAGGTAATAAAAGCATGTCTTTTATATTAAGAGATATGACACAAACCTAGAAGAATCAAATGATTTAGGGTTGATTTTGATTCCTGAGGAGTTTTTATTTATCTACTGAATGCTGCTGCTCTTCTTTATTCATTTGGTTTTTCTTCATCTTTTCCCTTGCTTACTTGAATCACCAAATGAGGCACTACTCTTCCTACTTGCCATTGCTGTTAGTCCTGTTACATTGTGTGACATTCTCTTGAATCCCTGTTCATTATGTTTTACTGGGTTTTTTACTATGAGCTGCTGTTTTGTTTTCATGCCAATTTCAGGTGCCATTCTCTGGAATTTTAAGC
>NW_009648963.1:2298441-2382627 GCF_000708025.1 Charadrius vociferus | reverse complement strand
TGAGAGAATGTGTCTTACAGATTACAAAATGGGATTTGGGATCTTCTCACACAAATGGTGCTACGTCAAATACATTCGAGTCAGAGGTTGAAACTTCTTATCAAAATATAGTATTTAGTAACTCATTAATATTTTTACTATCTTTGTTCTTTGGCACTCAGCAAGTTATAGCAGTACATGAGTGACTGACAAGTCAGCTTGGTCCATCTAAGTTACTTTGCTGCTGGTGACTGTGACTAAGCTAAAATACTCATTTTCTTCCTTAAATTTCTGTGTAAGGAATGTGAATTCAGCTCTATTCGGTAACTTCAGCTTTCACAGGTTTTTCTCGGGTTTAATAAATGTACTTGAATGTCAAAATGGCTGAGTCACTACGGTGACAGCCCTCTCTTGCTCTAACAAAGAACTGGAGAGAGTCAGACACGTTCTCTTTCTTTTTCTTCCCTTTACCTTGATGTAGCAGGAAGAGATTACTATGCCCTTGAACCTGAGGCAGGTGGAATCTTTCTGTACAGGGCATCTGTCCATTCAGCCTACGTTTTGCTTAAGGCTTTAAAGAACTTTGAATGGAGTGCAACAGCATTTTGAGTCCATCTTCATTCCTCAACTTTCTTTAAAACCAACTATTTTCCATTTGAAATAAAATATCCAGTGAAGCTGCCACCTCATCGCTTCTGAAATTCTTACTGTATTTTCATCACGAGCCCAGTTACATGGCATCTTCCTAGGCAGGTATTTTAATTCCTTTCGATTTATACTTTCCCAGGTCTTTTTGTGGTTTTGATGTAGTGGTTTTCAACATTCGCCTGCTTTATACTTCTGCTGGAGATGCTGTCTTTTGATTGTCCTTGAGAGGACCTTTTATCATGGGAGAAGTGAAACTTGGCATGACCTCGCCTTATCAGAGTGACTGACCTCTGTGAAGTTTTTCACAAAGAGCATTTGGCATTTACTGTCTTCCTTAGACTTTTTGATTTGCTAGATCAGTAATGCTAGGTTAAAGAAGTTTTGTCTATTGAAAAACAAAAAGCGTCTTCCGATTGGTTTTGTGATTCTCTGAAGGACTTATTTGTTCTTGGGTAAGTGGTACTTTGCTGAAGAGTTTTCTAAGAATATTGCTTCAGTTCTGATTCCAGCAAAGTCTCTGAAGTTGTTCAAATTATGGGAAGTGAAAAGGAAAAAAATTTTGGTATCTGCAAAGGGCATGTGAAACCAATTTATCAGGTATTTAAGTAATTGTCTTGGCTTTGTAGGAGGAAGATGGAGAGTCTTACTAGGAAAATCCCAAGTCTGCTTTCTAAATTTTTATAGGTTTTTGAGATCAGTTATCAACTTAGGAAAAAAGGAATCAAAAAAAACTTCAAGTAGTTGTTTACCTAAGGAACAGTTCTTATACCTGATACTAAAACAGATGCCCCTTCATTATCAAAAAACGTGAAATTCTTGGCTGGCTATCTTTAAGAGGGAAGTAACACTTATTTCACTTGTTCTGATTGTAAACTCCTCAAGATCATATACTGTCTCTTGTATCGTAACAAGCATGGTTTCATTTAGGGCCTCTGAACAACTTCAAAGCCTAGTAAGCACATTTAAGAGTTGTGTTTATTGGTCTCATTTTCCTTTTATTTTAGAACAATTAGTATGTGACTGGATCTTTTAATTTGCAGACTGATTTTTGAGGATTGGTTGTTTGGGTTTTTTTGACATCAGGAAACTAGTACAGAAGATCTTGAAACATGCAGCCATGTTATATCATACAACCTTCAGGCATTCACAGGATTTGTCTGTAGAATATTAGACAAAGATGATTCCTCTTTCCTTTTAAGAGGATGTTAGAATTACTGCCAAGATGGATAAACACTTGGGAGGCTATAAGTAACAAAAAGTCTTCCTATTAGGAACCTGTCTTCACTATGTGTTAGTGGAAGACCGGTTTGGTAGGTAGTTTTCTGTAGGAAAGGCCTATCCTTGACAGACACCTCAGTAAATCCGAAGTAATTTTTGTCACCAAACGTCAGTTGTTTCCATTAAACAATACCTCTGAAAACCAGGTGCTTTTCTTCCTAGGTATGGCATCTGTCTTTACCCATTTGGTGTTGTAAGCATGGTAGACTGTGATACTTTTCCACTTACATAACACGAAAATACATCCTTTTTCTTTTGTCAAAGGAGCAGTTACGAGGAAAAAACATGTGCTTTAAAAAATACCTACTGGTGCTTTGTTTGTTTTTGTTGTGTTTTTTTGTTGTTTGCTATCAATGTTATAGAATGTAGCATATGTAATCACCATTACATGGCAGAACCATCGTTTAAGAGCTTGATCAGACATTTTAATCGTGGATTATGAATTTTCTGGTTTTCTAGTGATCCACATTGTATGTTCTTGGAAGCTTTTTTTTTCCAATATTAATGTGACCTCTTTAAACAAAAACTAAAGAAAAGGTCACTTAAATACATTCACAGTTGTGAATCAAGTTCTTTATCTTCAGGACATTATCCACCAGGAGAAGATAGAAATCTGAAAAGTTTTTGTAGCAATAAAGGGAATTGAGGCACAAAATTAGGGGGACTAAAAATGGGTCAGAATGATCTGAGTCTTTCCAGTTTCTCTGGGCAGGTCTGTCAGGTTTTCAGTGCCATGTTTTCCATACCAAAATAATTTCCCTGTAAGTTTTTTTTTTTTTGAAGTTCTTCCTTGTTTCTAGGTATGTCTCATTCTAAAACACTTCCAGTCATAACTATGGCTTTCTTGCACCATACCATATACCTGCATGTAACTCTGAGTTCTTCTGTTCTTGACTTAGTTAATCTTAGAGATACATAGATGTCACAAGCTGATTATGCTTCTTGGACAGTGTATGTATAATTTGGCAAAGCTATGAAAATGTAATTTTGCACGCATAATCTTAGACTACAAAAAAGCGTTATTTTCTAGTTTTGAGGTGTACAAACTACTTGGTCCAATGTGCAGTTCCTTTTTATTAATAATTTAAAAAAAATAAATCTAATTTATCCTTTCAAAATCTGGAAGGTTTTCTGTAAGAACAGAACTCTGTCGCAGCTTGTGCAGAAAAATTGTATGACATCCTTGCTATCCCTGTTCCTCAAGTTCATCAGGAAAGAATGTTTAGCAGGATTTCAGCTGTTTTCTTAAGGAAGTAAAACATGCTTTTTGTGTTGCCTGCCTACCAGTGTTATTGTCTTCACTGACTTCTGAAATTTTTTGTTAATTTTCAACTACATTTATGAAAATCCTTAGAGATATTACTGTATATAAACTAATGAACATTAGCATCTGAGTGGAGGAAGGAAAAATGCTGAATGTTTACAACAACAGAAAACTAGAGTGAGCTTGACTCTTATTCCTTCTGTTCATTGATCAGTCAAGTTAACTAAACTAATGATACCTGGCTCAGAATAGATTGCTGCATTCTGTTAACTTGCTGGTGATCTGACGGTGAGCTGGACAAGTTGATGTGTAGAGCTAAGACTATTGCTGGCACAGTTTGGCTGTTGAGGTGGGTTTGTTCTAGAAAACGTAGCCTTTTTGTGAGAAGGCGAGAAGAGCTAGAGAGACTACAGGAAACATGCTGATAAACAACCACATGTTCTTAGTTCTGCTACTCACACAGCAGGATTGTAAGGTACAAGGGAGGTTGTGTGTATGTGTGTACGTACATGATCCATGGAGTAGATGCAGCTGCCTTGTGTTGTAAATCCACCATGTGAAAAATAGAAGTTTAAACAGATGTAGGCATTTAGATTTAAAACTTTATTAGGAGTCATGACTATAGCTACTTACAAAACGTCATAGAATAAAAACTTTGTAGGTCGTACAAAGTATATCTGGTGCCATCTGCTGATAATAATTAAGAAATATTCACTGGTGATACTAAGTTCAGAGATCTAATACTTACCTTAAAATGCATTAAATTGCATTTAAAAAATTTGTGACTAATTACAAATTTCCCATGTGTAGTGAAACTTTGCCTCTGTGAGCTTAAAATTACAGGTCTCTGTTTTCATTGCATGCTTGTATAATAATACAAACTTACATCCATTGAATGTAAGTAATTAGACTTTATATAATACACGTCAAGTGTGTGTACCCTATTCTGGTCACTCGGGAGTCTTACATTGGTCAAACATTATATGAAGGTTGCGTGTTCCCTTAAAAAGCCTTTTTTCTTTCAAAAATCTACGGTGTGCAAAAAGAAAATAAGATATGAAACTATATCACTTTTTCTTCTTTCCTTTGAATATCTAGCCTCTCCCTCATTTCTGTTCTATATGGCATTTGGATAGTTGTGGGAAGTTATTTCTAACTTCAAAGTACTCTACGTTACTTTTTCCTCATAATAGAAGAGAGGCTCATTTTCATGTAAGGAAAAAAGAGGAAAGGCAAGCAGTGGAGCAGCCTACCCGGAGAGGTTGTACAGTCTCCAACCATGGAAGTATTCAAGACCTAACTGAATAAAACCCAGAGTTGACCTGATTCGATCTCATGGTTGACCTGCTTTGAGCAGACAGTTTTACTAGAGAGACCTCCCAAGGTCCTTCCAACATGAATTACAATTTAGTGACTTACATAATAGAACAGTCAATACTGGAGATGTGATAGTGACACTATTTGCATTTATGGCAGTTAGACTTAACTGTGGCCTAGCCCTGTGGATCGAATATGCGTTAGCAGCAAGAGCACTTCAGGTGCACCCCCGGAGCACATCTTCCAGATTATATGTTCCAAGATACCCTTTTTATTTTTCCCTAGTACTAGTTTTTCAGAGTAAATTAACTTAAAAATCTGTAGCTGTAGCAGTTGAATATAGAGAAAACTTGCTGTATTTATTCTTCCATAGGGAGCATTTGGAAATTATTAGAAAAAATGTAATATTTTCTTTAGTATTACTTTTAAGAGAAAAAAAAAAAATCCTTTGTTATTCCAACTAGGTCAAAAGATGACTTTGCTCCTAATGGAAAAGTGAGCTTCACCTGCAAGTGTATCCAAGCATGAATTGCTTTTAGACTACTAGCGTGAAGAGTCTAAAATGGAATAGAAAGGCAATAGGAACTTGGCAGTTCTGAACTAGTTTTGTCTTGCAGTTTTATAATAATTTATGCTGGGGATGGTGATTAAGAAGCAGAAAATTATTCCAGGCTGCTGTGTTTGCCAGCTAATGGCAGATGTCCACTATGCTCTATGATCTTTTGCTTTTTAAAGGTACAGATCATACCAGGATGTAAAATAACCATCTTTCCCATTTGTACTGATGATCACCTGTTCTCTAAAAATCTTCAAAGAAGTTTGTGGATGCCTGGGTCATTCCAGACCAGATATCTGGTAGACTATTCAGTGTTGATGACTTGTGTATTTTGTTTTGTATGAGTTTCTTGATTACTGGCTGTCAGATTTTTGTTGCTTGTGTCTGGGTTTGTTTTGTTTTGTTTTTTTTTAAGCTCAGCTATTGATCTGTAGTTTTCATTGTCTAAAGCTACAATTCCTGTCATGCAGACACGTATTTTTTTTGCTAGATAATTCAGGTTTTCAATTCCATCTCTTAACTTTCCTTGTTCTTTTGTTATTTTTGCATATACATTAGTCTTTTTACACCTATTGCCTTACTGCTTCAATATCTTTTGTTGCATTTTTTTTCTTTCCTTGTAAGTGTGTGTCTAGGATGATAAAATTCCAGTTGAACATTTATTGGGTTCATTCTTTAAGATTAGAGAAATACCAATAAACAAAGAATATCTGTGCCTGGGTGTTACATGATGGGGAGAGATCCTTTTCTTCATAGGTATCCTCCATAATCTAGAATTTTACCTTGTGCCTATCCTCCAGAAACTCCTATCAATTTTAGAAATTTTGGTAGAGTGAAACATTGTCAGAAGATAGAGGTTCAACCACAAGCAGGCTTGTTTTGTCATGCCTTGCGTAAGGTCTTTTGAAGCTAAGATGTCTAGCATATAGTCAGTCTTTGAAAATGTTGGGGCTTCACCTTACCTCACAAAGCATTACTGAACAGCTAACCAAAAGGTATTGACAAGAAGCATCTAAACAATCAGCTGCCCTTTCGTATGCTTTAGACAGCAGATTGCATACTTGCATGTTTGTAATTCCTTGACATACTCTGAAAATGAATTCTCAAAATGGAATACGTTTTGAACAAACCTGAAACAAACAAACAAACAAAATCTTATACGCGTTCATCCTAAACTTGAGCAGCATTCTTTGATCTGTCTCAGTGGTCACTCTCTTGCTAATAGACGGATAAAGCTTTGTTGACATAAAATGCTTGAGCAAATATGCTGTGTGATCCTCCCAAAATTAGGAAATTTACACTTTACAGTGATACAGTCTTTTTAGTTTCTCTACTTCCATGAAAACAAAACTCAATTTATCATCTGTCTTACCTGTTTCAGACTAATTTAAGTATCCCAGTAACTGCCATTATGTCCTTTGGCATTTCTCTTAGGCAATCAAGGCAGACCTAAAAGCTAATTCTTCTCTATCACTTCCACACTGAGTTTCTTAATCTCTGTCCCTTCTTGATCAAATCTGTTTCACTCGTTACCTATGAACTTGAGGATGGGCAGTGGTTAAAACATTGAAAAGGACATTTTTATGGGGGGGGTGGGGGTGTGTGTGTAGAGCTGAAAGAAAGAAGGAAGAGTGGGATGGTGAAGTGAGTACTACTGCTGCCACTGTATGGAAGAACTTTGAGTATGGGTAATTTTGATTGTCTTGTGAAATGAGGTATTACAGTCACCAATACAACACAGCTTGCTTTAAGTGAATTTCTTAATTATGTTGTTATTTATGCTAAGTTACATATCCTTACTTTGCTCTTTTTGGTACTTCTATTTATATTAGAATTTTCTTTTCAGTGATTCACAAATGCAGTTTCAGCTATGCTTGTTAATAAGAGGTTTAATTTTTTTCTAGCTGATACATAATATTAAAATAGTCATATGTATCTCATGTTTGATCCTTTTATCTTTGTGTTTTTAAAAGGAAACACTTCTTTCCATGGGACTGTTATATGCACAAACAAAAAAATATCATACATACAGTTTAGAATAGGAAATAAAGCTTTTCTCTCAAATGCTTTCATTGGTAGCATGTTGAAAATGTCCTGAAAATCCTGTAAGATTTTACAATAAAAATTTAGAACTTTATTGTAAAATTCAATTGCTTGTAGTACTACAGGTTGTATGGGACATTTCAAGTAGCATCATAAGTTTTGACATTGCAATCCTGAATCTACAGTGGGGATTATAATCTAATATGTAGGTGAAAAAATTTTTTTTGTTTAAGATCAGCTCCTCAAAAGTCCAACTGTTTTGTGTTATGAAAAGGACTAATTTATAGAACTGCACTTTAATTATTTTTGTTATAGTTGTTCTTTGAAAGTAACTTCATGTATTAATTACAGAATCACAGAATGGTTAGGGTTGGAAGGGACCTCTGGAGATCATCTAGTCCAACCCCCAATTCATAACTTTATTTAACTGTCACTGTTCAAAATTCTTTATTTTCAAAACTGAAAATGAACAGTTTGCAAATGAAAATTCAACTTATTTACCAACAATAAATACAGATTCTGACTCCCATACTTGCATTATTTACCTACCCATGTAGTTAGATTTGCATGCTATGGCAGAAGAATAAGGTAAAAATTACTGGTGTGTGCTAAACATGTTATTCCAAGTGACACCCAGTTGGGAATGCTCATAAGAAAAGCTTACTAGATATCTGAGTTAATGTGTTCATTACATGTATATTTTTTACACACCTTTATTGTGCTCATAGGAAGTATTTACTTAAATAAAAATAATTAAGTTTGTTTTTTTAATACGTCTGTTGCCTGTGTTGTTGTTGTTTTTTATTCCTAGATCTTCCTCAGAACTGTGATCCTAACATTCCCCTAGTTGCTCAGGAATTAATGAAAAAAATGATCCGTCAGTTTGCAATTGAGTACATTTCAAAAAGTAGCAAAATTCAAGAGAACAGAAATGGTTCATCGTTTGAACCAAGTCTGATATGTAAAAGCATCCAAATGAACCAAACGGAAAACTCCCTTCAGGAAGAACAGGATAGCCCTCTAGACCTCACTGTGAATCGAACTCAAGAACAGAATACTCAGCAAGGTAAATTTCTACATCTGCTTATCTTTGTTTTGCTGTCACATATTACTTTATTATGTTTTCTTACCTTTAAAATAAAAAAAAGCGTCTGTGTCAGATATCTATATGTTTTGTCTTTCCAAAGTAGTAATCATTATATAGGAAAAAAATTATCCTGTGTAATTAAAATAAGGTTGAAGGAAAATTGGCATTGCATCAACTTAATACTCACACATTTCCTTTAAAACAACAGTAAAAATAAATAAAGAGAACTGTAAAAAAAAAAACAAAAAAACCCCTAAAACAAACCACCACACACAATCCCACATTCTTTCTAAAAATGTTTTTCATGTTGCATATTAGCAGATGAATATTCTAATTTTGGAGTGCCTGTGTTAAATAAGTGGCATTGGAATTTCTCAGATTTAGAATACTGAATCTAAGTCAGCTCACCTGTGGCTGTCACAGGTAACTGTGGTTCAAGATTTTATTGAAGAAATGGCTGTTAAGAAGCCTTCTGAGAAAAGAGAGAGATACGGGAATTTCAGAGAGCAAAGGTCATTCTGTCTGTGTCAGCTCTTGGATGCTTTGATTCTTTAAATACAGAATGATGTTAGAATGATGGAAAGAGAAGATTAATTTAGGAGGAAATTTCCATACCTCATGTCGTAATTGTCATAGATCAGTGCAGCTTTCTTAATTGAGAGTAACGCTAGACAAAGAAAAAGAAACTGTCTCACTATTGTAATAACTTCTTTGCTTTGAGGAATATTGCTATCTAAAACTGATAATATAATCACAAGAGTGTTTTAGACTTTGAACTTGATTTGGATTAGCAGCAATTTTCAGGAAGGGTTGTGACTATCATATGCAACTGAAAGCAGTGGCAAAAGCAGCTTTTGTCTTTAACAGATACAAGGGTCCATGTTAATCCAGTAATACTGCAGATCAAAGGGGAAAGTTTACCTATATGTCATGTGCCATACTAAAAAAGTCAAGGAATGGGGCAGGGATGGGAAGAAAGTTCTGCTGCTACCCTGAGCTATTTGAAAATCCGTTGATCTTTTGTCAAAAAAAAAAAAACCAAACAACTTTAAAGTATAGAGAGATTGAGGTATTTCAGTATATTTTTTTAATCACTTGAGTTCTTAGAATGAGAGTAAATGGCACGTTTATAGCTGTGTGTCTTCAGCAATACATCTGAGAATAAAATAGTTTACTATGTAAACCTTATGTACTGTGTAAGATACTGTAGGTTCTCAAAACTTACACTGCCATTTTTGCTGGAGCGCTTTGTAGATGTTAAAGGTACTAGTCTTGCTGTGAAGTTTAGAGCTACTGAAGTGAGAGGAAGTATTGAAACAAGACGAAAGATTCCAAGCCATCTTATTTACCAGGGAAGACCAGGGAAGTTGTATGGTGCTTCCTGTTTCCCACGAACGTACCAATTTTGAGGTATCTTAGCTTTCCACTGTAGTGGTAGCTACACAGGCAAATAAGATCAAGATGGAAAAAGTCAGCCTGCTCTATTTATTTGCATCATAATCTAGGTGCAATGATTCATTAAAAGCTCTTTCTATTAGCTGTTGTCAGGGTCTATGTATTATTCTCCCTACTCTTCACTTCTGTCCTTTTCCTGAAGAAAGGTTGGATATATTGAAGTGTTATGTGCTTACAGTAGGGAATTGTGAAATTTCTAAATCAGATAATTTTAAAAAATACATTCTTCTGTGTCTGACAGTCTGGAGACTCATAAAAGCCATACCATAGTTCCCTTCTTAGTAGTGTTTTTTAACTGTTATGCAACTCTCTTTATTATTTGCTATTTATAATTCCTGAAACATTTTCCAAATGAAGAGGCAATAGTAGAGTAGGAAGTTCAAATTTGTACATTGCTCTGATAGATCCTTGAAGTTGAAATTTTTTTAATTCAAATCCTGTGAAGCAGATAATGACCTAAATAAAAATACTTCAGGTTTATTTTCTGTTTAGGCAGGTGCTTTGTATTTACAGTAGTCATCTTTAATGATCTAAATAATAAAACAGGAGGTCTTGTTCCTTTACTACGGCAACGATTCTTGGACTTAACTGGAGAGGAAGGAGTAAGCTTTATTTTTCAGATCACTAAAAGCATTGTGTTGCACTGAGCAGATCCAAGCTAAGTGCTACTTCAATACTGAAAAAAGATTCTTCCACTGAAGGTGTCTGAATGATCTTGTCTTCATTTAAGAAAGCTTCTTACTTTTCTCTGGTATCTGTGGGCCATCTGAAGTACTTGCAAATATTCTGGTCTGACACTTCCAGGCTGGATACCCCTGTGCATTGGGTTTACATGGCAAGGTTTTGGTAGTTGGGGAGGGCTGCAGTGATGGCCGTATATGAGAAGAGGTCAGGGGCTGGCCTATGCCTAGATGCTCCGCAACAGACCCACCTCAGGCCAAAGTGGAGAACATCAGTGAGGTTTGTGGTGCCTCTGTGAAAACATACTTAAGTAAGAGCAAAAATGCTGGACAGGCAGAGGAGTGAGAAACAGCAAAGCAAACAACAAGGTCAGGGAAGGAGTGGGAGGAGACTCTCCAGGCACCAGAGCAGGTATTTCTCTGCAGCGCATGGCGAGGACCATGGTGGAGCAAGTATTCCCCTGCAGCTCCTGGATGAGACCACTCTGGAGCAGATATTCACACTGCAGCCTATGGGAGACCCCACACTGGAGCAGCTGGATATTTCCTGAAAGAACTGTGGCCTGTTGAGAACCCACAATGGAACAGGGGAGAAGTGTAAGGAGGAAGGAGCTGTACAGAGGAACTGTACTGACTGTAAACCCCATCCCTAATCCCACCTGGGGATGGGGGAGAGGTAGAGGAGCTGGGAGTGAAGTTGAGCCTGGGAAAAGGCAGGGAGGTGCTTAATTTCTGTCTCTTTCACATTATCCAATTCTATTTTAATTTGCAATAAATTAATTTTCCCCAAGTCTGTTTTGCCTGTGATAGTAATTGGTAAGTGACCTCCCTGTATTTATCTTGATGACCTTTTTTTACCTAATTTTTCCCCATCCCCTGTTGAGGAAGGAGAGTGAGAGAGGGGCTGGGTGGGAGTCTAGCTACTGGCAAGGTCAACCCATTGCACCCCTGGTACTGAATCATTTAGTAGCAAGTATTTAAGCACTGGCATCCAGGTATGTCCAGCTGGCACCTGACTTGTAGCAGAGTCCCAGATTATGCTCTGCTTTCTTCTATGTGGAAGTGTGGTAACTTAGTGGGGTGCTTTAATTCCTGCGCACCTTGCTGGTAACTAATTAGGCAGTTACTTCACTGTCAGTCATTTAGAAGCAACCGTCTCCTGAAACACCTGTATCTTGCTTGTTTTTCCTAATCCATGTAACTCTAAGACTGTTCAGACCTTGAAAAGGTCACTCTCTATAGTGGGGGAAAAAAAAGTGTGCACTGCATCTAACAAAAATAAGATGGTATTATATATTTTTGCAATGTTGCTTGTCCTCCAAACTAAGCCAATGGAAAAGCAGCATACTTGCAGAATAAAACATTGAGTGAGGAACAGTCTTGGAATATCCTGCAGCAACTTACTGTTGTCTTGTGCCGTCATGATGCTGAGCTTTTTGGGGAGTGTACTCGGCAGCAGCTAACTTTGATGCAGGGGCTTCTTTCCCTTGTTTCATTGATCCATCATAGACTGAAAGGTAGCTGGGAATTTGTGACATTTTGCTGTGTGAAATTTCTACAGCTGTCCTGTAGTTTTGTCACTGCTGTTAACTGTTACTGAAGTTGTGTATGCCCCATACCTAGAACTGTTCAAGGCCAGGTTGGATGGAGCTTTGAGCAACCGGGTCTAGTGGAAGGTGTCCCTGCCCATGGCAGCGGGGTTGGAACTAGATGATCTTTAAGGTCTCTTCCAACCTAACTCATTCGATGATTCTATGAAGTAGGAAAAATAGGGATAATCCAAGTCAAATACTCTGTTTAAAGGATTTAAAATAGCATTTTAGTATCCAGTTTAACAACATAAATATGATCTCAGCAAAATTTGTAGCAAAATAAAGATTTCTGAATAATGTACCAGAATTTGGAAACAATTCTTAATTTTTGAAAAGTGGTTTCATATCTCTTGAAAATCCATACTGAAGTTAGTATAGCAACTGCAGTCACAGCACGTGTGGCCTCTTGGTTGCTATGTTCAGGTTATTGAAAGAATTCCAAATGCTTATCTGAAAATAACCTTTTATTTTCTTAATGTACTGTTCTTACCATCTGTATTGTAAACTATGTTTTTTGAAGGTACACATGGTATGTTCCCAAAGGTAAATTGTATGAGCTTATAAATATATTCAAGAAACGGTTTGTTTGATACTTCTGTATGAAAAGGTTGCCCTAAAAATGTTCATTTTGGAGGGGGGTAGGTATTTATTTCTTCCTTGGCTGCTATGGTGGCTAACAGCCGAGCTCCTTGTCAGATGCTCTCTTGCTTGCTTCCCCCTCAGTGGCATGGGGAGAAAATGGGAAGAACAGGAAAGAGAGCTCCTGAGCTGAGATAAGAACGCAGTTGTTGCTTACCACTTGCCATCATGGGCAAAACAGGCTCTGCTTGGGGAAACTTAAACTATTGCCTATTAAAATTTTAATTATTTCAGGAAGTGCAGAAACACAAAAGACACATTAGAACACCACTTTTCCTACGCTCCTTTCCCAGGCTGAGCTTCACTCCATATTCCCTTGTGACCACCACCCCCCCTGTGCTCCAAGGGGAATGGGCGTGGGGTGTCCACAGTCTGCACCTAATGGTTTCTCTCTGCCATTGGGCTTCCTTCTGCTGTTTTTCATTCCTTTCTTTTTCCCCTTTTTCTCTCTCCATCCAGCACTTTTTGCCCTCTCTTAAATGGGTTCCCAAATGGCTGCTGGGCTCAGCTCTGCCCTGCAGTGGGTCTGTTGGAACTGGCTAGAAACATCTGGCCTCTCATCACAGATGCTGCTGAGACCCTGCCATGGATACCCAACATACAGAATCAGAGAATAGTTTGGGTTGGAAGGGACCTTTAAAGGTCACCTAGTCCAACCCCCCTGCAATAAACAGAGACATCTTCAACTAGATCAGGTTGCTCAGAGCCCTGTCCAACTGGAACTTGGATGTTTCCAGGGATGGGGCATCTACCACCTCTCTGGGCAGCCTGTGCCACTGTTTCACCACCCTCAGCATAAAAAAATTTCTTCCTTGCATCTAGTCAAATCTTCCCTCTTTTAGTTTAAAGCCATTAGCCTTTATCCTATTGCTACAGGCCCTTCTAAAAAGTTTGTCCTTATATTTCTTATAAGCCCCCTTTAAGTACTGAAAGGCCACAATAAGGTCTCCCCACAGCCGCCTTTTCTTCAGGCTGAACAAACCCAACTCTCTCAGCCTCTCCTCAAAGGACCGGTGCTCCAGCTCTGATCATTTTTGTGGCCCTCTTCTGGACCCCCTCCAACAGGTCCATGTCTTTCCTGTGCTGAGGGCTCCAGAGCTGGATGCAGTACTCCAGGTGGGGTCTCACCAGAGTGGAGTAGAGGGGCAGAATCGCCTCCCTTGACCTGCTGGCCATGCTTCTTTTGATGTAGATCAGGATATGGTTGGTCTTCTGGGCTGTGAGTGAACATTGTTGGCTCATGTTGAGCTTTTCACCTACCAGCACCCCCAAGTCCTTCTTGGTAGGGCTGCTCTTGATTCTTTCATCCCCCAGACTGTATTGGTACCAGGGCTTGCCCCGACCCAGGTGCAGGACCCTGCATTTGGCATTGTTGAACCTCAAGGTTCACAAAGGCCCAATTCTTGAGCTTTTCCAGGTCCCTCTAGATGGCATCCTGTCCCTCAGCCATGTCAACTGCACCACTCAGCTTGGTGTTGTCTACAAAGCTGTTGAGGGTGCGCTTGATCCCACTGTCAATGTCACTGATGAAGATATTGAACAGTACTGGCCCCAGTACGGACCCCTGAGGGACACCACTTGTCACTAATCTCCATCTGGACATCGAACTGTTGATCACCACCCTGTGGATGTGACCACCCAACCAATTCCTCATCCACCAAACAGTCTACCCATCAAGTCCATATCTCTCCAAGTTAGAGAGCAGGATGCGGGGTACCATGTCAGTGGCCTTACAGAAGTCCAGATAGTATATATAGCTATATACTTCTCATCTGTCAGTTTTTCATTTTACAAAATAGCGCATCAGGTCAGCAAAAAGGGGCTAGTCGAAGCAGTAGTTAAAAATTAATAAAAGGCTTTGGCATTCTTACTGACAGTTCTCTGAAAAGATTGTTTCTGTGTGCAGCGACAGAAAATAGCTAGCAAAAGGCAAGGCATCATCAGGAAGTATATTGAAGATGAGACAGAGTCATATTTTTGCTATGAAAAATCTTGTTGATGTTTGCCACGCTATTATGGATAAGGTAAAGGGAGAGTTGTTATTTACAAAATCTTACGATGTTAGAACTCACTGAAACTGTTAGGGCTCACTGAAACTTCTTGGAAGGGGAAAAACAGATAAGGGGCAGGTTTTGCACAGCAGCTTATGAACATCAGGAGCTGCTGTGACAGGCGGTTGTGGAGATGGACTGTGTCACTGGGTTCAAAAAAGGTCTTAGACAACTTTGCGGCGAACAGAACTAAGGCCAGAAACTGAAGCTAGAGTAGGCATGGATCTATCTCTGAGATCCCTAATCCAATGGTAGCAGCTACTAGGAGTGCAGGAGAGGAATGAGTTGCCAGTAGTGGCCAGGCTGACGTGCTCTCCTACACTAGCAGTGGAGTTTTTCCCATGCCTGGAGACTGTGGACTGGGTAGAGTAGGTTGTCTGACCTAGTAAGGCAGTTCATAATAGCTAGTGAGAGGTTTCCTGAAACCCAGAAAAAAACAGAGAACTTTGCTAGAGTCAGTACAGAAATACCCACTGTAGGAACTCAAGGGTGACCCGTACAGTTACTGTTGCTTTGTCTTCTGCCTCTGTTTCTCTAACATCTCTGGTTTCAAGTGATTGTGGTCCTGATTATTTTGAAGATGACCTTTGATCGCACTTAGTTGTATCTTGGTGTTGCTGCACCTGATGATCTGATGCTGAGAAACAAAGGCCAGAGGTTGAGCCTTTTCTTGGAAGAAGAAAATTTATTTTGCACAGAAATAACTTCATTAGAAGGCCACGAGCAGCAGACTTAATACAGAAAAAACAATATTAGAAGTTTTATCCAGTGTTGCATAGTGTTATCATCTTAGTCACAGCTTCAGCTGAATAGGGGAAGTAATTCCGTGTCTTTTATTATTATTCCACTTTATGGAGTGGTTTTTCTGTTCCTGATGTCACTCAGTTCCTGATACCTGTTTTGAGTGATATGACAGAAATAATAGAAAGTTCCGGCTTGGTTTACCGAAACCTATTTCTACCCTGCAAGTAACAGTTTTTCAAGTTTCATTGTCAACCTGTAGGATGCCTCTTTGCAAACTTTTTGGTCTTGAATGTGATGAAGCAAAGTGAACATCTCTACTGTGTATACATACACACGTTCATTTCATTAGGTAGCATTTCATTATGTCTTCAAGCTTTATAGCAAATGCTCTCACTTTCCCACTGCTCCTTCGTTACAATAGTAATAACTGATGTTACTACAAAGCAGGAAGATCTACCAAACCCAGGAGCTACTGTGTATTTTTAATAAATCTTTTTAATTTATCAGCCTTTTCTGCATCAGTTTTGAGGGGTTTGTGTTGTGTTGTTTGTTGCTTTTGGTTTTGGTTTTGTTTTTTTTTTCATTTTATTTTGTTTTGTTTTAATTCGAGTGAAATCACTGAATAAAAGCCTGGTGTGTGGTGACTTTATCTGGTATTTTGTATGTGTATCAAATTTCTTGCATGGTTTTCTTTCGCTCTTTTTACTGAGGATCATCTTCCTATAAAGCATTGTCTTCAGGGAGGTGTCACATTCTTATTGAATGAATACATTTGCTGTTGGAGCAACCAACCGTCTTGAACCTGAAATGACTCTTCCATTCTGCTTACCCTTCAGAGGCCCAAAATGTATCTTTTTTTTTTTTTTTTTTTTTTTTTAGGAGCCTGTGTTCTTTTTAGTAATTGTTCCAACTTATCAGTGGCCTTGTATCGTCATAGCCAATTCTGAAAATTTGGAAATGAAAATTATTTTGGTTAGAGTCTATTACAGAATCTTGTAAGAGTCTCTGCATTTTGTTTGTTTGAGTGTTTTTTTTTTCCTAAAAATCTAGTTAGCGTCGTAGTTTTTTGTAGATTGAATGTAGAGAGATGATTAGCTCTTCATAGCTTGATGAGTTGTGAACTTTGAAGTGTTTTGTGACTCCAGTGACTTTGTCCAGTGATCTCTTCTAAACTTTTTTTATCATAGTGCCTATGAATATCAACTGAAGATGGAGAAACTATGGTGAAAGGGAACACACAAACACTTAAAGGGAGAGATGTACTTTGTATGACAGATAGAACACAACAGACAACATCTGCCTGTTGTGCAGGACTCGGGGACATTGCAAGCTTAGGTATTCAGGTTACTTTACAGCTGGGTAGGCCAAATAGTCTCTGTAGAGTATTTCTGTAGTGTTTTTAATTGGCTTTTACTCCTGGAATATCACTGAATCAGAAAGGTTGATTAGCATTAACTAGTCCTCCCTTTAACTTTCTTAGAGTTAAGGAAGACTTTTAAAGGAACGTATTCAGGAGAAAAGGAGCATCTTTGACAAGTGGCATATTCATAAATACATTTTCCCCTTACGCTGACTTATGATGCTACTTTTTTCTCTTTACCCTTCTTCAAATAATACAGAATAGTTGGGGGAAAACAGTCAAAACTTGTTAAAAACAGTCCAAAACAAATAGCTGGATTTGATTATCACACAAAATTCTATTTCTTTGCAGTATTGGTATAAAGGAGAGTTGCCCTAACAATTTTTCTGACTTCTTATTTAAGTATTGGCATTTGGACTATTCAGCCAATGCTTTCTGTCTCTCTAGGAAAATATATACATTTGATTGATGTTTTAGAAATAACATGCAGTAAGATAAAAATGACACTAATGTAAAAAGGGTTTGCATAAGGTTGCTTGTAGAGTTGAATGTTGATCTACATGTTGAAACTCAAAATTGGATTTGCAGAGCTCAGGCACACAAAACAGTCCAAGTTTGAAACAGAGAACCAAGGAAGAAAGGTATGAAATCAAATATATTTAGGGGATTTATCTATAATTTAAATGTGATTTAAAAAAAAAAAAAAACCAAACCCAGAAAAAAACCCCAAAACCTTAAACTAGAAGGAGTATTTCAGGTGCTAATTATTTACTTTAATTTTCAACGTTCTTAAATACTGATTTTAAAAAGAAATATGGTTTTCTATTTCAATACTTCATAGATTTTAACAGCCAACTATAAATCTTGAATTTAATATTTGCCAGTGACTTAAAAAAGCTGACTCCCACCCAAGTTTAGGTCTTTCCATTTCTCTAGTTTTGTGATTACATGTGGGGGTGGCCAGGGGAATATATTAGAGCCTTTAATCACATAGGTCTCATATGCTTAAAACTCTATATTGAGCTTGAGCTGTCTTCCCAGCGACTGGGGTACTACTTTTTCATCCAGTAACCTGGTCTGGTCTCACAGCTGACCCTGCTCTGACTGGGAAGTTGGTCTAGAGACCTCCTGAGATCCCTGGTAGCCCGAATTATCCTTTAAGCCTATGATTTAGTTATGTCAATTTTACCTTCAGTATCAGGCTCATTTGTTTACAGTATGGAAATATTATTATCTTAATGATAATAATATGAAGTGCATTGCTTGGGTTGCCTTGAAAGTAAACAGTGCAATATATATGCATACGTGATTTTTGGGAAAGCAGTCACATGTTTCTGTTTAAGACAGACTCTTCTTTTAAATTTTATTATTTCTGAATGGGTTTATTTTATATTTTTTCAAATTTGAAAAAGTTTTGTTACAAATCAAATATATAAAACCATTTTCTGAAGGCAATTATATATTATATATTATATATTATATATTATATAAAACAATTTGCTGACATTGTTAAAGAAATAAGATGTCAGAAATTTTACAAGATAAAGTAACTGCTTAAAAACTGTGCCACAGGTACAAACATTTGCTAACAAAATTTCTGCGATTGTCTTTAAACAACTGCTATCATCACTACTCGTTCTTTGCAGGGGATGGAGTGCTAGATCTCTCTACAAAGAAAAGCGCAAGGTTGGACGAACCAAAATATGATCCATTGTGTTCTGAAAACTCAGTGTCTGGGTAAGCAACATTTAGGACTCTCTTCAGCTTATGTAAAAGACAATCCAGGTTTCTCTTCTCTGAAGTCAGGTTTTATGTTCATAACCTGTTTGTATATACTGACACACACATGTGGTTCCTATTTTGCTTTTGAAAGAATTTTTGTCACTCATAAGTGTGTGTCTATGTATATATCATATGTTTCATTTGTCTTTTTCCTTTTTTTCTGTTTTAAAGAAAAGTTATCAGAACAATCACCAAACTTTAGTTCATGTTACTAAAAATGAACTGAAAATTGATTACATAACGCATTAAAAGTAATAGGGTAGTAGAAGAAAATGCAAATATATTCTTTCAGAGCTTATTTAGGAAACTTCAATTTTGGACAAAAATGTTAATATTTAGATTTAAAATATTCTTCAACTAACATGAACAAGTTAAATGACTATTATCTTCTAATTTTCTTTAATATGAGAGAGCGAGCAAACGCGCGTGAGAGAGAGCTCTTAATCATCACTCTTATACTTACATCATGGTTCTGACTATGGTGTGTGGTGGCAAATGGTTAAATTTCTTTATTCAGCATGAAAAGCATTACTGTATCTGCTGAAAGCTACCACCAAACTAGTGAAACGCATTGTTTTGTTGGATTTTGTTATGATCCTGGCATCCTCCCATCCACTAGCCATAGCAGGACCCTTTTTTGTCACCTGTACGTCTTACCGAATAACTTGCTACAAATAGGACTATAATAGCAGTATTTGTTGAATGATGTAAAGTTGTATTTCATTAATTTGCTGATATGAAGAAGTTTTAAAATGAATATGACTTTGTAAGTAGAGAGCTGTGAATAGTGGCTAGAAGTTTTTAAAATTGTGTTTTATTTTGCCAAAATGGACTTGATTGTTAACTACAGCACTTTATCTTATTGTTGTAGTAAGCCTAGTTTTGTGTAAGTCTGGGATGTTTGTGTGTAGTTATGTACTTATTGCTGCAAATTTTCTATGAGGGGGTTGACTCTTTTATTACTTGTTTAGCGGTAACGTCACGTTTCTACTAACAAAAACTCCTTCAGGATTTGGGTATTTAACGGAACGTTAATTGTATAATTAAAATTATAACAGTGTTGCTCTGCAAGCATGTGAACAAGGGAATATAGCAAGCACATGAGAATATTATGAAATACTGAGCTAGGATTTAAAGTTCTTGGAAGGGCTGCTGTAGAAGCCACCGTATGATTTTTGACGCACTGTCCTACCAGAACTGTAACATTTTGCTAGGATAATCATTTAACTACCACATCTCAAAGGCTTAAAAGTATCAGAAGCAGTGATGTTACCGAAGCAAGGAGTATAATAAAGGAGTGGACCCTTCCCTTCCATAGCTGTGTGAGAGTCTCTCATACATCAGTTTACCATCGTTTCATTCCATCCATCCAGGAGACTACACAGACACAGAGAGGACTATGTGGAAAGAAGTGCTGAGTTTGCAGATGGTTTGCTCTCAAAAGCTTTGAAAGACATTCAGTCTGGAGCACTGGACATAAATAAAGCAGGCATACTTTATGGCATACCTCAAAAAACTTTACTTCTCCACTTAGAAGCCTTACCAGCAGGAAAGCCTGCACCTTTTAAAAACAAAACTCGAGATTTCAATGATAGTTATTCATTTAAAGACAGTAAAGAAACTTGTGCAGTCCTACAAAAAGTAGCCTTGTGGGCAAGAGCTCAAGCAGAGCGCACAGAAAAAAGTAAACTCAGTCTACTTGAAACCTCAGAATTAAAATTCCCAACAGCTTCCAGTTACCTCCACCAGTTAACTCTACAGAGAATGGTCACTCAATTTAAAGAAAAAAGTGAAAATCTACAATATGAAACTTCAAGTCCTACTGTACAATTAAAAATTCCTCAGCTAAGAATAAGTTCTGTGTCCAAACCACAGTCTGATACTGCTGGTCTTCTGGATGTTATGTACCACGTTTCTAAAACCTCCTCAGTCTTAGAAGGATCAGCTCTTCAAAAATTGAAAAATATACTCCCCAAACAGAACAAAATTGAATGTTCTGGACCTGTAACTCACTCAAGTGTTGACTCCTACTTTCTGCATGGGGACCTCTCTCCTTTGTGTCTTAATGCTAAGAATGGGACAGTAGATGGAACCTCAGAAAATACAGAAGATAGTTTGGATCGTAAAGATAATAAGCAACCAAGAAAAAAACGTGGCCGCTATCGGCAGTACGATCATGAGATAATGGAAGAAGCAATTGCAATGGTAATGAGTGGGAAAATGAGTGTTTCCAAAGCACAAGGAATTTATGGGGTACCTCACAGCACTTTAGAATATAAAGTAAAAGAAAGATCTGGAACATTGAAGACTCCGCCGAAGAAGAAACTCCGATTACCAGATACTGGCTTATTTAATATGACAGATTCAGGGACTGGCAGCTGCAAAAATAGTAGCAAGCCTGTGTAGAATAATTGTTAGCGAATTGTTTTGTGTGTGTGTATGTATGTCTGTATACACACACTGTGTGAGAAATACATATGCTCACTCTGACAGAAGACGTGAAATTATACAGTTCAGAAACCACATACATGCCTTTTGAAAAATAGTTTTATTCAGGGTTTTCACTGTGGACAGAATTATAGAGTTGCTCACTTAATTCTGATAGTGTGTATTTAATATAATCCTTGTATAAATAGGTGAAAAGATTCAGGTTTTATTTAGTAGTCAATAGCATAAAGATGTTTTGGGAAAACAAGTATTTGTCATGTGAAGCATAATTTTTAATTGGTGAAGAACCACTCTACCCATTCAATAATCCATCTTATTACGGAAATACACGACCAAGGCTTAGCAGACTTTTATACTTCACAGAATACTTGCAATAAATTGTAAGTAACTCAGATTATACAAATCAAGGGATTTTTTGAAAAGCTAGTTCCTTACAAGGAAGTGGATTTGTGAAGTATTAGTAGGATATAGTACATTCTGTGAAAGAAAAAAGTTCATCGTTACTTAAATATCCAATACAAGTAAGAAAAACATTTCATTACTAAAAATGTGTGTTTAGCAGGCATAAACTGCATTTTTATCATTTTAAGAAAATTTTGTTGTTGGTTTAGGAAGAAATTGGTGTTTACAAAGTGTACACTTATGAAACCTGAGAAATTGCTGTAGTTATAGAATTATTAAATATGAAATAAGATGGAATACTAAGAGCATAAAATAATTTAAACTTAATTTTCCTTTTTAGTTTGACAACTAAGGTAACTTGTAAGGTTTAAAAAGAAAGTTGGAATGCAACTTAGAGCATGTTCATAATGTGCACAGAATGAGCTTGAGAATGGTTTGGGTTTGTTTGGTTTTTTGTTTAAACGTGCTGGTTAGTTGATGTTATGACTACTTAAAGTTTATTTAAGGATTGTGTCACACTCCTATTGAAGAACCTCACTGTAACTGTAATGTATTTGCTGCTGTGACATTTCAAAACATTTTCAGTTTATCAAAATGAACACCAAGTTACATTATCACTTTGCTAATAACCAAATTTGCAGTTCAGGGTCTTGATAGAAATACAAATATTAAACAGTGAAGCTGTTTTGAACTTTCAATAATATAAATTCTTTATAAATTTGGTAGTTAGAAGTTAGGCAGTTCACTTTAAATACGTAACTTTTAATAGAATTTAAGGGAGACCAATTACCTTCTTATTGCAGTTTTTACATGATTTTAAAGTATTCGTATTGGACTTTATATCATACTTAATTTTTTTGTGTGATATCACAAAGTATATGTCTACATATGAAGAATGGGGGCTTGCTTCATACATTCAATACTGAACATCAATGCCCTTTTCCTCGCAAAATGTAATTTTTTTCTGTATGCATCTAATTTGGCATAGAAAACAACATTTTTCCCCACTTAAATTTGCATGTGTACAGGTTAATTATATAAATGAAACGGGACATTGGATCTGTATGGGCTACATCAGGTCATTTGATTTATAAACTTGCCATTAAATTCAGTGGAGAGCATACTGCATTATTGATGGCAAAATCTAGCCCGTATTCATTAACTCTACTGAAAAATAACAACTTCCATTTTAAAACAGAATAATCCTTTGAAACTGCACAACCAATGTCTCAGTTCTTTGGTCTCTCAGATCTATACTGAATCTTCTTCAGTGATTAAGGTTTACTTGCATATTACAGAATGAATCCTTTTTTTAAGCAGAACTGTACCTTCTAACAAGGAGGTCACAAAACAGCAGATGTCAGGGTCATCTTTCATCTTAAAAGAATTAAGCCATATTTTGTGAGGGCCAGAAGGATTAATTTGTGGATATATCCCCACGGAAAAATAGAGCTGAAAAAACCTTAAATGTTTCAAGATCTGTCTTTATACAGTTTTACTTGCAAAACTTTTGGGCTTCAATACATTGCCTAATATTTGTACCATACTGATGTTTTCTACTCCTCAGACAATGTTATAAATTTGAGTCAGAAGTTTATATAGAAGGCAAGTTACAGTGCTCTTTTTATATCATTTAAAAGATGACCTGACCAAAAAATTAACAGGATTCATAAAATCAGGGATCATTTTACTATTGACTTAACAGTACTCAGTAGTTTTGTATGTAATATTATAATTAATTTTCAACATTTTAGTACTTGTATTTATTTTTTGGTCAGAAATAGTATATTAAAATATTTTTTGATAGTTTATAGATGATACTCAACCTGTAAGTGTTTAAAGGAACAGAATTATTTGTTTCTAATTATTAGGCTAACCTTTGATTACACAACTAAGGAAAGGCAGGGAAACGTGTAGATTCTCCTTCCCCGACCCCTATGTATTCCATTTAATGTCATTTAAATTACACATTTTGAACTGTTTTGTAAATTCAGTTACCAGTCACTACTTAGTAATTGACAATTTCTGAAAATTCCTGTTTCAGCAGAATTTTAAATGAAGGCGAAAGCAAGCCCTACATGCTTTCTACTTATTTGAATGTTTCTCAAGTATTTTATATTAAAAAACAGTGCCTCTGTTTTTAGAACTACTGCTCAGTAAAGCTGTTTAAACCATTTCTGGTAGCTAATGACAATTTTATATTAAATTGTATATTAACTTTAGTGAGACTGATTTTTTTAGTTGTTTACAGTACAAATACTTGTATTTGTTTTTTAATTGCAGTATTTCCATTGTTGCAGTAATTTAGTAAAACTCTGTGGCTGCCTTGATTTTTGACAGATTTTTGTTAACAACTGATTTTTAGGCAATTAGTTATATTTATGCATAAATCAATTGCACTATAATTCATGAATTATTTATTACAATATTTTCTAATGAATTCCATGTATTTGTCTTGTGTTGTAAATGTACTGTAATTCTGTTTCTTCTTTGTGTTGTTATATTCCTAAATCTGATTGTATGAATTTAATTGTTTAGTTAACGTGTTTCTACGTTGTAATTTGTAGTAAAGCACTTCAATGCTTTTGCACATAAATTTACAACACTGATGTGTGATTGATTTGCTCATTCAGTAAAAAAAAAGAAAGAAACAAAAACCTGTACACTGACTCATTTGACTTACTCCTGAGGCACAAGTTTGTTAGCAGTGGCTTAAGATCAAGAACTGTACAAATTAAGCACATAATGATTAAGTTTCTACGAGAATTTTGTATATCAGAAATAGCAGCTTTAAGGAGGGATGATTTCTCAGAATTGATGCATTACTCATAAATGAGAAGAAATTCAGAAAACTAATTTTATAGCAGCTACATCCTTTAGTTTGCAGCTAAAAATTATTATACATTACAGATAATATATAGCTTTTTTGAGAGGATTACTTAGTAAAGTGAGAAAACAAACATTTCTATAAGACAAATTTATATTTTTATAATAGTTCTACACTGTTCATATGAGTGCTTGAAAGTATGTTCTGTTCCCAGTTTTGTTCCTGTTCCCAGTCTGCAAAGTCACTGGATTGATCTATCTTGTCTGTGCCTGAGATGACAGAGGATAGACTTTTAGGGAAGGAAATCTTTTGGGAGTCCTCTGATAGAGCTCTTCCCTGATAGTTTTTTTTAGATTTGTGGAGGAGGCAAAAGTTTGCTTTTTTAGACATCAGATAATACCCTGCAAGGCTAGTACATAAGCTTATCGCATCTCTGCCTTTGTGGCAGTCTGGGACTCCAGTCAATCCCCACTCCATGGCATTCATTGCACCTGCCAGTTTCCAGGAGGGAAATAGTGTCATTCTATGCTTAACTTGTCTCCAGAGCTATGTGCGCGCAAGGCGCTGGGGGAACAGCGCGTATTGATCCTCTCGCCTCTCAACCCCTCCATTTCCTACCCACTCTCTCTAGCCATCTTTTTGTGTGTGGTTTGTAGGAAGCGTAAGACTGTTCTGTGAAGGAAGTGTGCAATTGTGATAGCTCTTTCTTCTATGATATTATTGTTTAAGCCTTTTATCTTGAGGATGGTCTAAACTTCCCTGACAGCACAAATTTAAAGGGTGATCTATAGGAAGGAATTGCAGGAAACTGAAATATAATTTCATAATTGTATTGAAAAACTACTAAAAATTAGTTGGCTTTGAATATATGAACATCTCTACAGAGAGACACTTTGAAGAAAATGTGTTGCTTTAACGCTTTGATTTGTTTGCCCGGTCAGCTCCGTTCCCAAATGGCGACCGAGTAAGGGGTTGATGTATTTTCACAAACTTGGAAGATCATTTGGAGTGTGGTGCTATTACAATAGGATAGACAAAGTTAAGTTGTCTGTCAGCTTTAGAAACTAACCCACACTAAGGGAAAGCAGATTGTAGGCGTTACACGAGGGTAGATAACCAGGACAGAAATCGTATTAGAACATCCGGTATGTCTGTGATAACCAGTGTATCACTTTATACACCAGGGTGATCTCCACATAGCAAATTTGAAGCACTTTTGAGGCCTTTAGAAATTTTGGTAACTGACTTTGAGAAGACTGTAGGGCTCTGGAAGTTTCTTCCACCAGTGAGCATATTTTAAATAGCGGTTATGGATACAGGTCCTCTACAGTTAAAGCTCTCCAGTGAAACTCCATTAGACACCTTGCAAGTCCAGACAGACAGAAACATATCTGTCTAGAGATTCAGTCTAAAAAGACTACCATAGTCATCTTTTTAGCAAACTAGTATTTAACAAATTTACTGTGATTTACGAACAAAACATTGAAGACCTAGTGCCGTGTTCATTTTTTTTTTCTATCTAGCCTTTCAAACCATTATTTAATTAAAGTCATGGTGGTGGGGAGGGCAATTAGTTTTTGCTCATAACTGCATTACTAGAATAAGTTGTGGTTTTGTTTTTTGTTTTTTTTTTTTTTTTCACAAGTATAGTGATACGTTTCAACACCTTGTGACTCCTGAGTTTGTTGGACTGAATAACACAGACACTTCTCAGTGTAGTGGTATTTCAAAACCAGTTAAATCCTGACAATGACATGCCCTTGAATAATGCTATTTTTACTTGAGATTGCAAGTGCAAAAAGGGTTTTTTTTTCTTGTTAAGACTTCAATTATTTAAGTTTGAGTGTAACGGCAATTTCAACTAGTACCATCACAATTATATTACGTTTTTATGAGTTAGTATCATCTAGATGCTTGATTTTGAATGTATACCGTTTCATACTAAATATTACAGGAGAAGGAGAAAACATGAGGAATCATTAAGCATAGCTGGCTGTGTTTAAGCTCTAAAATTTAAAGCCCCTGTGGGACAATAAAAATACAAATTTGTATGTATAACTTCCAGTAAGAAACCTGAATCTGAAAGTTATTATTGATGCTAATAACATTGGGTATGAGCTAATTAATGAATAGATAACTTTATATAAATACAGCATATTAAATTTGAAATATGTTTGTTCCTTGATCAATAGAGTTGTAAACCAAATCAAAATGAAATTTTTCCAAAGTGCAGGCTTAAATGCAAAAAATTACAGGAGATAATAGTAGGGCAAAAAGTTAGTGTCATGTTCAGAGTTTGGTGATATGTTTAAACTACATACTTTTCTAAAACAGAATTCTTGTAACGTTTTCTGCTCATGCAATCGGTTTCAGTAAGATATTTGAATTAAGTGTTAACTATCTGTCGATAGTTGCTATCCAGCCTAAGGATTTTGTATTTAATTGAAGAAATATCTGTATTAATTTCTACCATGGAAATTTTTCAACTTTTCAGTATAAATGATTGATTAGGTAAGTAGTGACATTAGTTTTAATAATTTATAAGAAATGAATTAAATAGTTAAGGTAGTATTTTATAAGTGATTTTATTTTGAGTTAATATCTTTGAGAACAATTGCTCAGAAGTCTTATTTAGATATAGGCCTGCCCTGTATTTGAGATTTAAAGGATATTAACCTTTATCACAGAAGTTATTTATTCCAGTGGTGATTATCTCTGTTTCTGTTTAATGAAGGAATCCGTGTGTGTGTTTGCGCGCACGTGTGTGTGTATGTGTGTGTAATACATTGCAATGAAGAGCCTGTGATGCACCACTGCATTTTATTTAAAAACGAGAAGGGAATCTTTTATCTGCAAAGAACAGTAACAGTAGCAAGTGGCTATTTTTTCAATTTCCTTTAGCATATTGAGGGCTCTTTAAAAATAAATACATAAATGAAAATATCTTTAGAAGGATCTTTACGAGTATCCTGAAGAGCATTTGATGCACTTTGGTATATGAATATCTTAGGGTGTGATTCAGGAGAGATGGATCCATTCTTGCCTCTGCCACAACCTTGAGTTGTGACCTTTGGCAAGTCGTTTACCCTCTCTGTGCCTCAGTTTGTGAAATGGGAGTAATACTAAGCTTACCAGGTGCATGGTGAGGTTTTCCTTCATTAATGACTAAGGTAGTTTGAAATACCAGAAAGTTAACATTATTGTAATTGCATTTAGATACAAGAAGCTATGTTTCAAACTATTCTTTTTGTCCCTTAATTTCTTCCTGATTATTTTTCTTATGGTAGGACTATCACTTCTGTAGATAAGATGCACGTCATTGCTAGTGACACTTGCAAGTATGATTAAATAGTGCAAATAGAGCAGAACTGTTTTGCAGACTTCAGGTTTTTAGGCTTGAGTTTAACCACTGTAACAAACATTAGATATGGTGTTTTACTGTAATTTATATTTTGTTTTGATTTGTTTTCATTTTCAGTTCAAGCTCAACAGCTGATGCAAATTCAGAGGAAACAGCTAATTTGGAAAAAGGAAAATCAACATTAAACAAAGTTTTGGAATCTTTTTGTTCATATCACTGGCAACAGACTTTGGCTATGTTAAAATTTTTAATACAAGATGAAAATGTTCCTATAGTTTGCAGTTGCAAGCAAACACATTTGGTCCACTCTGAAACTCCCAGTTCCGTTACTGAAGAGGATGTTCACATTTCATTTTGCAATTGCAATGGACATATGCTGACAAAAAGGTGCTGTTTACAAAATCAAAGACCAAACACTTATTTACCACCTCTGTCTGTTTGTATAAGAGATTTCCATTCTTTGTCGTGCCAAGCTGTAGCGATTGGATGTATTAAGACAATGGTGAACAAAGCATGTAGTTCTCATAAGCATTGTGCTGAACAATTGCAAAATTATAACAGGCATTCTGTGAAAGCAGCAGCATGTACGTATTCAAATAAGGATTGTGATCTCTTGAACAGCATTAAAAATTCAAATAGATCTCGCAGCCCATCACCACCTCCACTATCACCTGTACAGAGTAAAGAATTTGAATCATCGGATGGATCGGTTTTAGATTTTCCAACTTTAGACAATAACAGGCTTGAAATGTCCATCAGCCAGCCTCCATCCCTCTTGCCAGCTGAGGGAAGCAAAGGAGAACTGGAATGTGCAGGTAAAACATGCAGAGGAAAAGAGACTGAATATTCAGATGGAATGTTGCTATCAACAGACCAAGAAAGCAACAATTATTACATAAATTCTGAGAAGGCTGAGAAAGGTGAACATTCTGCCATTTTTCAAGATTTAATGGACCGTATTAATGAAAAGTTAAAATCAATAGACACTACAGATATAGCAACAAATCTTGCAAAACTTTCTAGCAGTGATAGGGCACCAGAAAATGATGTCAAATTAGGAGACTTCATAACCTCTCTTTTGCATAATGCGAAGGCAAGTGATTACAGCTTTATGGAATTACTTCGCCAACATGATAAACAAATGGAAAATAAAATTATCCAAACGAGATTTCGCAAGCGTCAGGAAACCTTATTTGCAATGTATAATTCTCCCGATTCACCTTTCATTCGGCGACAGTCTTTGCAAATCAAGAGGGAGCTTGCAAGCCTTGATGAAACTCTTGTAAGAAAAAAGTCAATTTCTGAGAGAAATGCAAAGAAATCAATGAAAAATTTTGATAAAATATATCCAAACAAAAGACACAGTTTCACTGTGATAGAAGATGAGGCTTTGCAACATCTTGAAAGTAATCCATGCGTGAATTGCCAAACCAAACCAATGTGCTTTCCAGTCCACCAAACCGAGTCTTTCAAACTACCTCTTACTAATTTTCAAACCAGCTCTGGCTTTCTGGTTCTTTCAGAAAACAGTGCTATTGCAGCCAGCCAGCCGAAACTTGCAAAACCACAAGGAGATTGTGCAACCTTAAAAGAGACTGATCAGATTCCTCTAAAGGATGAGAGTAATGGAATCTTGAGCAGAACTAAACGTAACATTGTGCCTCCTGGGTGGTACTCTGTGTATGTAACAAACAATATTGTGTTTAGAAAGTCATCCAATGTAAAAAAGTCTTTAGAAAGTTTGGAAAAAATGAAAATAAATAATGATGTTCATGCTGAAAGATGCAGTGACATAAATATAAGCAAAATTGTGAGAGACACAAATCTGCAAGTTGTTGTAGAGCGTTTAGAAGATACAATAAACATATCCAGAAAGACTAACAACTCCTTGTTGGATAGTTACAAAATAAGCCAAAAATTAAAAGATAATGCTTATGAGCAGGTTATGAACCCAGCTGCTGGAAGAGGCTTACCTTTCACTCTGAGTGAAATGGGATGCACAGGACAAAGCTTCCTTCCACATGCACATGTGCCAAGCAGCAGTAAAACCAAAACACTGTGTGTGACAACAAACAAACAAGAAGTGGTTCTAGATCAAGAAATCAATGATGGCCTTTTAAAATCTCTCACCTTTGATTCATCCGGTTCAACTTCCAATAATGGGGACTTGCATACAACTTCTGAAGCTGGGGAGATCTCATCTCCCTTAAACTACTCTAGTCCTATTAAGCTTATGTTTGTCTCAGAGGTTAGTAGTAGTGAAGGAGTCAAATACACTTTGACGTCTGCAGCTGCATCTTCTAAGGCAAGCACAGATATTTGTTTGTTTCAGAGGCACACAAACACTTTGTTAGACAAGCAGGCCACGGGAGATCTTTCTCATGCAATCTGTGTCAAAGATTGTGATTACAACAAAGACCCTACCAAGGAAGAGTCAAGTTGTGTTTATGCGGAAGCAATTACAAGCTCTTGTCCAGTTGACCAGTCTAACTTAAATGACTCGAAACAAAATGACGAAGTTGTGGAGAAATCAAACAGTAGTAGTGAATCGGTTTTAAAAAGAAAACCTGGTAGACCAAAGAAAATAGGTCCTCAAGTTGTTAAACAGGTTAAGAGACCTATTGGACGGCCTCCAAAACCAAAAGTAGACGCAACTGAAAGCACAGAATGTAGACCTGGACTTAGCAGTGATGGTAAAAGTACCAAATCTGGTGCCGCAGTAATGGAAGAAGTTAACAGCAACAAAAATATTACTGTGACAGTTGTTTTTGGAAGGTCAAGAAGAACTAAGAGACATGTTTCTGAAGGTAATCTAAATGTAATCAGCATTCTGCCCGCACAGCACATTGATTCTAATTTTGCCAATGACCACAATAAAGCGAGGCACAATGCAGAAACTGAAAATGCTTTGACTGAAATAGTAAAAGCCTTACAGAATTCTTCTACTGAAAATGAGGTCTCTGGTTATGACTATGTCAGACCTATCAAGAGTAACCTAGCATCACCACATCCTTGCAGCAATATTATACGGCCAATTAAGAAACCGTTAACCACCATACGAAAACCTGGTAGGCCAGCAAAAGTCAAAATCTCTGGCATATCAGTGACTGTTAACAGAGTTTCACCTCAGGAGAGAAAAGTGAGTATTAGCAACTGTTTGCCTCCTTTACAACAGCAGAATGCGTTAGAAAAAACCATACCACCAGAGAGAAAAAATCAACTGTGCAATAATATGGGTCAAGTAAAGAACATGCAGAAAGATTCTAGAGAGGATGGAACAAACAACGTTACTACAGCAGTGTCAAGAAAACGTGAAATTCCATTGAGGCATTCTGCTAGAGACAGAAAACCCTCACTGCATTTTTTACATTCGTTAGCGTCTTCTAGTGCATTTACTTGTAGAAGTGCCTTACTACATAAATCTTACAAACTCCATTTGAAAAAAGCTAAAGATCGAAAGGAAAAACATAGGCAATCAAATCAGAGCACAGCATCCAAAGATACCTCAGAACTGAGAAATTCAGGAAATGCAAAAAAGGATCTTAAGGATGGTGAATTCGGACCCATTAATGAAGTATCATCGGATCCCATTTTTTCATCAAATCCCTCTCTCAGGTGGTGGGCTACTTCCACTTCAAGCGACACTTTGTTGGAAGAACTAAATAACAGATTTGAACAGATAACTAATACGTGGTTGCGAGTGGGGGGGAATGAGTTTGATAAATGTGTATGTGAAAAAAGGGATCCCATTGAACAAGACTGTAATAGTGAAATGTCAAACCCTTTAGACTCCTGCCTTGTAGAATTTGAAACGTCACCTATAAAAATGCTTTTTCAGAAAAAGTGTAATATGAATGAACTCTGCACCTGGTTTATGCAAACGACAGAAACACAGTCTCTCTCTCTAGTGAGAAAGGCAAATGCTCGCAATCCTTTAGAAGTAGTTAGTACTAGAGAGATAAAGATGGAAACTAAACAATCCGATCTTAGTACTTGCCCTTTCAGAAAGCACTTTAAAAAGTTTGCACTATCCTCTCCTTCAAAACCAGCAGGGAAATTACAAATATTACATAACATGGTGAGGTCGCCAGTCTTAAGTATGAAAAGTAATTTCTCGTTAGCCAGATTAAAAAGAAATGAATTTAAGAAGTTACAGCGTGATAGGTGGGGACAAACAAAAAGGCTCTATAATCAGGCTCCCGGAGGCTGGAAATCAAAAAAGAAAAATTTACAGTTCTTTTGCCAAAGCCAGTTGTTTAAAAGTACAAGTGGGGAAACCAATGATGAAATACCCGAGCTCCAGGAAAAAAATGCAGTAGAAATCCAGCCCGCTCAGACTTTGGTAGAATCTCAGAGGAGCCTCTTGCCAACTGAAAATGAAGCCAGAGATGCATTTGTTCAACAGATGATGGGATCTTCTGACTTTAACCCACATCCTGGTCTAGCAAATATACTCAAGTCACATGCAGAGGCAAATGGAACAATTCGGTGCCAACAAAACGTTAGAAAAGAACAAAGCCACGATAAACTGTTTCAAAATACTTGGAAAGCCAAAACCTTTAAAGATTGTAGAATATTTCTGAGAAAAATCAACCATATTGAGCAGCACAATTCATTTAAGTTAAATAATGTCATTTATTCTCCTGAGGCTGTTGAAAGTAAAAGCAGTCAGGCTTATATGGAAGAAAAAAGACATCCTCTTTTAAGGTCCCATTCTACTAAGCAAAACGCATTAAAGAAACAAGAAAATGAAATGGAAACATCTAAAGGATCTAATTCTTCTAAAGTGACTGAAAGGCTGGATCACAGCAGAAAATTAAGCAGTGGTGTAAACCACCATGATAATCCTGCTGGTAGTTCTGACGTTCTTATCAGAATAAACAAAAGAAAAAGTCCACAATGGGAGACCACTGATACCAATATAAGAAAAAGGCTTAAGAGACAATCATGCAGTAGTGGACAAATGGCAACTTATTACCCAAAGTACCAAGTAGGTAAGTTCCTGTTTCCCCCTTCATCTTAAAATTGCAATCTTAAAGAATTGGAGAAGTCAAACAACTAAGCACTTTGGATTATTGTTTTTAATTGCATGATATTCATTTTAGTTTCAGAGAAGTCATGAAATTAAGCACGGTACAGCATCAGAATAATACAGAAAGTGCCATTTTAAAATGTATATAACATTTTACACGAATCTTTTGGCTACAATAAGGTATGTTAGGTTCTATTATGGCTATAACACACCAAGATGAAAGAAAAAGAGCTAACTAATGTAGTTCAGACAGACAACAAATCAAGTTCTGACATATCTGAAGTCAGTCGCTACTGGTTATTGATTTCAAAAGGAAGAATTTCATTCCACTGTGTAGTTTCTCGTACTGTGAGAAAGGATAAATTATCACATGAAGCAGAAATTCAGTGTATTAACATATAGTTGTTTAAAAAAAATTGTGATGAATGATTTCTAATGTAACTGTAATGCTTTTATAATTATATAGTAAAAAATAGTACTACAAACTTCTGAGAAGTATGTATTTCGAGATCCGTTTTAGTATCCGTTCAATGCCAAATGAAATCTGCTGACTCTAAAGGGTTTGCGCATTGAATCCTTGCAGAACAATTTAAAATACGAAATTATTCCAGACAAGTACAATATACAGTTACTATGCTAAATGCATTGGCTTGGAATCTTTTTAGGCTAGTGTGAAATTAAATCCATTTTTAAAGCTAGATATTCATAATACATTGTAATGCAACTGTGATCTCAGAAAGGCCATTATATTACTTACAAAGAGGGTACACTTTTGAAATTATTTCTTCTGTTGAGTGAAAAGATCTCCTTAAACAGAAGTCTCAACTTGTTTCAATAAAATAACTAAGGTGTGAAATACTCACCAAGTAAAAAAAAAAGTTCTGCAATAGGAATTAAACTACTGCAGAAGTATTCATTTGTAGAAACAATAATGCATTAGCTCATCTGATTATGTTGCCTGAAGAATAGAAAAAAATTTCCAAAATCTTAGAGCAAAATCTTGTGTCCCCCTTTGTACTCTATATTGTACAAAAATATCCCTGGTAATAAACTGAAGAGTTAATTTAAGTTGTAATATAAACAATATTATGGCTCTTGTATACTTTATTTCTTTTGTGCTTTATGTGATATATAAAATTCTTCATATTAAGCTCATTCACTGTAACCCTGCTTTTTCTGAAGTACACTGTTTTTTATCTTTACGCTATTATTTTGCATTTAAATTCACTGATTTGGGGCCAAACTCAACATCAAAAACTTGTTTTTAAGGAGTTCAAAACTTGACACAAGATTGCTGTAAAAAAGCCAGAACTAGAAAAGGAAAGGGTAACATCTATCTGTTTCTTTTTTTGCAAATGAAGAAAGAGCTCTCTCATACTTTTATTTCATAATTTTTACTGTAGTTAAGAAAATTTTGCATTTGAAATATAGTTATTTTTAAACATTTTCTTGCTATGGCAACATAAGACCTATTACTGTGATATGGTCTCATGCTAGTTTTAATTGGGACTCAATTTTATTTACCTGATAACTTTCCTCCTTTAGTTTTGGATTCTTAGGAAATCTGATAACTATTTTGATGTTTTACATTATTTCATTTACAGTTTTTGTTATTTTCCCTCATAGTTTCTCATATCAATCGTTGTCTTTAGAAAAGATATGACAGAAAGTTCATTGATGAAGGAAATATTAAAAGACAAAAAATTAGGATTCTCGAATTTTCTCCCCACTTGTAACCCCAAATCTTTTTTAGGGGTACTGTTACACTATCAGGAGATTGTCTGAAGTAGAAAAGGATGTCTTGTTTTGGCAGGTTGATTCAGCATTGTGTACTGTCTGCACTAGCCAAGGAAATCATATAAATATTTTTAGTCTACAGTATAGCTACTGGCTAAAAAGAAGAAACCTGATTTCTAGTTGTGCATGCATGTGTTTTCAAACATAATTCCTGCATCTGAAAGTTTAATGCACATGAAAACATCATTATTCATTCGTATGTTCTTTGGACTGTATTTTTGTTGATGTGGTATCATAAATTATATCATTGTTCTGTTTTCATGCTTGAAATGTTCTTATATACACATTTATGGTCAATACTTAAAGTGTTTCTTCAAGTTTTACACCATGTCTTACCGAATATTCTTGAAAGAGAGAGGTGTTGTGATGCTGTTTTATTGTAAAGCATTGTGGCCGGTAGGCAGAACGTTGTTATCTAATTTTCATGTATACTCAATTTTTGTTTGAATGTGCAAGTGGGAATAAAGCAATTGTGTTCCTACAGCTCAAGGTAGTACCAAGCAACTAGAACTAGTCCTGTGCTCATTGTAGCAACAGCAGACAGTTAATCACTTTTTCATATTGCCTGTTTTATTCAAGATAAGGTGGATGGTAGATACGTTGGTCCATATGCTGTTTGCTAACACTTGACTTCTGAACTGTTGTTTCAACAACGCGTTCGATGTGTTGGGGCAGTTCCCTTCTATTGTAAACCTATGTTCTGACCATTTTAAGCAACACTGAAGCGTTATTACAGTCTGTGGAGGCAAAGAAAATTACGTAAGCATGTTTTTAGGAAAGCATTTATGTTTCTCTCCATGAGGGTGGTTCATTGTGTTTCCTTGTAACACTGACGACCACATTCACGTGCTTTGGACTTGGCCATACTAGATCCAAAAAGGCTTCAAGAGAGCCAAGCTAAAATAAGACAAACTACTATCCAGCAATAAAATGGGCCACAATAAAAGACTGTGGTTTAGGAATTTACAATGTACTGAATAGTTTTAAAATCTGCTTCTAGCCTGTGGATTTATCACAAATGCGAGGGATGCTGTGGACCCACTACGGCAGCAGGCAGCACTACGTGCTGTGATGACATGATGTTCCTGTGTATCAGGGTGGGAGTTCACATAGAAAAGCTTTTAAAAATAAATCCCAATCACTTGAAGCTAGAGTATTTTCTTCATCTAAGATGAAATTTTTCATTTTCTTCCTTATCATTTGGATTTTCTTCAAGTACTCTGGAGTTTTAGAAGGAAATCTATTATATTTGTTGGCAGACAATATAAATTTTCAATTTTAATTTTTCATTATATTTGAATGCTGGTTTTACATGCTTAATGGAGATCAAGTTAGTGCAGTACTTAAAATGAGAATTTGCTAATCTTTGTAATCATTTCAAAGTTGACTACAAGACTTAAGAATCTAACTAAAAACTTGATATTTTTATGAGTCTAATTGGTCTCTTGATTGTGCATGTAAAATAACATCTACATTAATATGACAAGAGACAAAACTTTTCTTAAACTGGACTTCTGTTACCATAAATTTTCTTAAAATTGGGAGGGAAAATTTTATGAACTCTTTTTACACATCTATATTAGTACGGCATTATTATTCCAGTATTGTTGCTTATTTGCCTTATGGTAGTGCGGTCCAGTAGCGATGAGGCTACTCAATGTGAATCACTTTCCTACTACTGTGGAAGACATTAAGTCTCACATGAGTGACCCAGTGACAAAAAAAGATTGTTTTTAGCAAGTTTCTCCACCTCTCTCTTTCACGAAGGAGTACATTTTACACTCCTAATGTGGAACCAATTTGAGATATTGGGTTAGGTAAAATGCAAACGAGACATACCATAAGTTGTTGTATCTGGTGATTTTCAGAAGTCCTTTTCAGCAGCCGTCTTAGTTCTTTTCGCAAAGGCTTTTCATCAGGTTCCTTGGCTTCAGAATAAGTTTCCCTGTGATGCAGAGTAAGGAGATAGAAATTTTCATAACTGTAATTGCCAGACAAGAAGTTACTTCTTCACAGACAGCCATAAAACAAAGTAAGAAAATTAATAGGAAATGTAGAAAGAATATTGAAATGAATGACTGTTCTCAGTAAGTGGGCCATTTGTACTGCAGAAGTATAAAAGCAGAAAGGCAAACCTGATATAGAGTTGACTATATATGTATAATAAATCCTGACCCATTTAATGAACTTAATGGTCTCTGCCTCATTCCCCTTAATGCAACAACAGCAGCTCTAATAGCGCGGTCTAATACTCTGTCTTGGTTTGCACTCTGGAATTCCACTTGCCAAATGCAATTATGTTAGTCTGTCCTTCCCTGGTCTTACTCTCCCGTTATGTGATCTACTGGGAGGTGTATAAATCTGGGGGGCCGTTTTGTTTCAAACTGGAGTCCTTTATGTATTGCCTTGGGGTATGCTGTTCCTCACGTTCTTTTGAGGGTTCGAGCTAAGGATTTTTACTTTTGCTTATTTGAGTAGTAGACTTCTTTCGAAGACCTCAACTCTGAAGTCTTGCATTTCCTTTACCTGCAGGGAACTTTCTGTAGTTTAGTGCCATGATCAAGCCTTTCTGTAGGATTTATATACCCAGCTTAATACATAAGTGGGGTGGATTTTTCATCATTTTATTCAGTATTGGTTTGTTACCTCTTTTGACTTTGATTTCCTCAAAAACTGAGAAACTCATGCGTTCCTATTTGTTCTCGGTCCTGAGGAAATGGTTAAATTTTTCAGCTTTCTTTAGGGAACTGATAATACTATATCAACATAGGCAGGCTTCTGTCTTTCTGCTTAAGACTTTCTCTAGAAGAGAAAATAGTAGTTTTCCTGGGCCTGCTGAGCGCTTTTGAAAATATGACAAGTATATATCCTTTTTAAAATCCTCTCTTCTGTTAAGAGTTTACTGCCTGAAAGCGGAGCTTTGGTTGATGTTAGAAAAGGATAGAGGTCAAGCAACACAGCCTGTGCTGAGGTAACTTGTAAATAAAGTACTCATGCGGTCTGACCATCACCAAGCAGGTTAATTATACTGAGAGAATTTCACATTTTGGTGTTGAGCTCTGGGAAAATATTCCTGCTCAAGCAAGATGCTTTAATTCATAGAGCCATGAGTACTGTGCCTTAGTTTGCATTCCTCTGTTGTTTATCTGCTGAAGCGAGTGGTGGGGATTTTTTTCACCAGATTTTTGTAAAGTGTCCTATACTAGAATCTTTGGTTAGTTACATTCAAAAAGTGCAGATTCTGGTTCCAGAATCGAGGGGAAGATATAAAATGGTGTGAGAAGACTGGGCTGTTGCAGGCATGTATTCTTGGACAGATTTTACTTGCCTAATTCCTCTTTCACCCAATCAAAAGATAAGTTATAGTCTTTCTTTGGATGATTTGACACCTCCTTCAGATTGTCAAGCCAAATACAATGCCGCATTTATTCACTGTTTATCCTTTTGCTAGCGGTGTCCTTTTGTTTTGCTATAATTACACAGTTATGCCTTAAAGACATTGTTTCAACAAGATTTGAGGCTAATAGAAATGCTTTCATTATTTTAAAGTATTTCAGGAGCAAGTCTAAACATTTGCTTGCAGGGCTTTACAGAGTGGTGCTGAATCTTATGAACTTGTCCAAAATTTTGTTTCAAATGTAGATGAACATTTGGTAACTGTTGGAAATTATATTTCATTTTTTATGTTCCTTCTTCCTTGTATTTTTTTGGTAACTGGCTGTTAGTTTAATACAACTAAGATTTTTGCCATTTTTTAGAGACAGCATTTTCTTGTCATATAAGGCTTTTTTTCCTCTGGTGTTTCCTATGGTCAACATGAAAAAGAAAGACTCTGTCCTTTAAAATGGCCGTGAATCCTGAGTGTTCCCTGACGTACTGAGTCTTTCTGAGAGCTACTGACAGCCTTCAGGTTCTAATTGAACCAGATATTTTTACAATGATCAACAACTAATTAGGTGGATGTGTCTGAATGGAAATTGTTTTATATGGGAAGCCCAAGATTTTAGGAGCAGCATTTTGCATTCACATGCACGCATCGCTACATCAGACCTCGATGATTTTGCCCTCAGTGGTAATTGAAGTAGTGTCATGCTTTGTGCTCTCAATGTAGTATGAAACACGATGGTGTTCTTGGGTGTGTAATCTAGCAAAGTTTATGGAGTCCTCATTAACAAAGTTTACTTCCTAGTTATTTAAAAAATATTATTAGATACTTTAAAATAAATCAGAATAAAATGTATGGAAACCCAAGTTATGTTTTATAACAAATACAAGTATATAGAAATGTATGATTTATAAACCTGTACCTATATTTATTTGTATAGGGATATGTGCTACCTATGAGCTGAGAACATTTCTAATGTACCATTTTAAGAGACAATCACTTCTTTGAAATACTGCAAATAAAACCTAGATTGAGGTCCTAACTTAGAAGTAAATTGGCATTTTTAATTACTTTGTTGTTTGCAAGGATTTTTTTAATAGTGCCTTATTAAAAAGCTAGAAAAGAATATAGAAATTATTTCACTTATAGTGAAACAAAATATTGAAGTTATTGTAACTGAGCAATAATTAAAATGTACTCCACACATTTTTATCAAGTTCCTAGCCAGGTTATGACTCAAAATTAAATTTTAATTGGTTGCCGTGTACCTT
Source organism: Charadrius vociferus (assembly GCF_000708025.1). Classification (NCBI taxonomy): domain Eukaryota; kingdom Metazoa; phylum Chordata; class Aves; order Charadriiformes; family Charadriidae; genus Charadrius; species Charadrius vociferus. The sequence continues at coordinate 2,343,629 of NW_009648963.1, read as the reverse complement.
GATAAAATAATGCTGTCCTTGGGACACACCCTTCTCCATCTTCTCTTTTCAATGCATAAGGTATCATCTTGAGTTACTTCAATTTTCATATCTCCTCCGTTATTTTTTTTTCCTCATTTGATCGGCAACTTTCAGCTGACTGACTTGTTTTCTCATCTAAATGCTCACTTTATTTTCTTTTTCTCAATGTGTCATTTCTGGCAGAATTATTTTTTATATTACTCATTTAAGTAAGTGAGACTACCTATGTTCTCCTTACAGCTTTCTACCTTTTTTTCCTCTCTCCCAGAAGCATAGAAAGCGTGCACGCTTTTTTGGGGAGGCTGATGAGCCCAGACAGGATGTCTAACCACTTCTCTTAACGGTTAAGCTCCCATAGTGAAAATGACACCATTGTCATTGGCTATGGCTTCCAATTTTAGCTATCCCACTGCTTCTTATATATCATGATACTTACTTGTATTTTTACAGCAATATAGCATTGACTTGTGCTTCATATGTGATCCACTGTAGCCACGCACGCCTTTGTTAAAGCACTGCCTGGCCTGCACTGGTACTTTGCCATGGTCCCTGCCGAACTGTTGTTTGTTTCACACCATTGTTTTTATTCATGTATTTTATTCAGACCCATGTCTGAGTCACTGTTCAGACCGTTACACTCCAGTTGTTCCACATTCTCTTCTCTGCAGCCTCTCTTCATACATTGCTCTCCTTTAGTACCAAACTTTAATTGATCATGCATCAGCTTTCTTTTTTTCTGGTGTGTTTGTGAGTGCCAAAGCGTACCCGCAGAGCGCTGCAGAATTAGTGAAGCCCAGTTCCATTCTCTTTTTTGTTTTTTACTGCATATTTGTCATTGTGTACTTCTGCTGGTCCATACTATCTCTTACACCTGATAGATTTATAGTATCATATGAGCAAGATGTCAGTCAGCCTTTGTCGTAGATTTCTTCAAATCCACGGATGGGAAATCTTTTCCAAATAGCCATGCCTACTTTTTAATCCACTTTTTCGTACCGAAGACCCGGTAACTGATCTTTTTTTCCTACAGAGGACAGATAACATTTCTTTTCCAAAATCTGGATGCATAAACAGACTTTGTCTTCCTAGCTCCGTGCTTTTGGGCCAGTGGCTCGGGACACTTTATATTTTTAGAAAAGTTACTGTTTCTGCTCCCATTCTCATGGCAAATTGCACATTTGTTCTTGTGGAACAATCTAGCAACTTGTACTTCTCTTTCCATTTTTTTCATTACTCAAGGAAGGGGACCTTTTTCTGATGCTTATTTCTCTCATGTTCTTGACATCAGAAGGAGCTGCTTAGATTATTCTTCAGTGTTCTTTGGAGTACAAATAATGGTATCTGCTTCTCTATTAAGAGGGTATAAATCTTAGTCTAGTGGGAAACTTCAGGTTTTATGGAGAGCCAGGCTTTTTTTCTGTATTCTTTTGTTTGGTTCTTGATTTTACTGTCTGATTTGTTCTTTCAACATCAGAAACTCACCTGACTTATGTCAGCATTCAGCTTTATCAGTTCCTTATCACAAATTAAATTTAGACAGTAGTTTCACAAACTTTTCTTTCAATGGCTGTGCCAGCTCACCCACTCTCCATTCTCTGCTTACAGCCATTGTTCCTTTTTGTCTCCCCTTTTAGGTATACATACAGGGAATCTGTGCTTCTGTCTTTTATCATGGTTTATCTGTAAGAGGGGCAGGTAGCTTAACTTGGCTGTAGCTCTTTATTCAGTGGTGATCTTCAGTGATTGGACAGGCTGAGAGTGTTGGGGTTGTTCAGCCTGGAGAAGAGAAGGCTCCGGGGAGACCTTATGGCCCCTTCCAGTACTTAAAGGGGGCCTACAGGAAAGATGAGGACAAATTTTTTAGCAGGGCCTGTAGCGATAGGACAAGGGGTAATGGTTTTAAACTAAAAGAGGGCAGATTTAGACTAGATAAAAGGAAGAAATGTTTTACACTGAGGGTGATGAAACAGTGGCACAGGCTGCCCAGAGAGGTGGTAGGTGCCCCATCCCTGGAAACATCCAAGTTCCGGTTGGACGGGGCTCTGAGCAACCTGATCTAGTTGAAGATGTCCCTGTTTATTGCAGGGGGGTTGGACTAGATGACCTTTAAAGGTCCTTTCCAACCCAAACCATTCTATGACGCTATGATTCTATTATCAAATTTACACCTGCTTTTCTTCCTGCATGCCTACCAGCAGAAATGGCCTTGATTTAACGTTAGCTTAGGACTTAAAATCCTTTCAAAAGCATAAGCCTATGCATTTCTGCTTGGTTTTGAATGTTTTATATTGGTTGTCAAGCCATTGGGGAGTAACATTCTTCATGTTCTTCCAAGCAGGCCTTATGCAGGTGTCATTCTTTGTTTTCACTTTGCAGCTCAGGGTAAAGTATTTCTAAATTGTGGTCCTGCTAGGAATTAGAATAATAAGATTTTCACATTTCATGTTAAAGTACATGCATACCTAAAATTAAGATGCTTAGGGAAATCAGTCTTTTCAGATGCATCTTGTCACAGGTTTCTCTTACCTAAGGTGCAAATTTCACAAATACGCAGAGATTATATTTTTACTGACACGGGCTTGCCCTCAAAGTTGTCTATTTCAAACTATTGAAATTTTGATTATTTGCTTCAAATGATGAATTACTTTTCCTGTATATGAAATGGAAGCCTAGCTGGAAGTTTTGTCTAAAAGCTGTAAGAATACTATATGATATTTTTCTTAATAAAAAAAAATTGTGTTATTCTCACTCAGATGGTGCTTTTTTTATCTATGTATGTGACATGTTTTTCATTTGGAATGGAGGCCAAAAAAAAGGAGTGCTTTTAAAGTTAGGTTTTAATGTTCTTGTTGGGGCACTTAGCATAAATTTCAAAACATTCAGTAACAATAATCTATTTTTAAAATGTAAGAAACTTATCTACAATACAAATACAAATTTAAGAGCTATACTTAAGGTATCAATTCTTAAAATTGTGGTAGTGTTTCTTACCTTTCTCATTTAAGGTTCTAGAGATGTGTGTTTGAAGAAATTCTTCTTTTGTACATCATATTTGTTCCTGAGACATTTCATATTCATCAGTTTACTGCTCGCAGCTGGTTTTAAATTATATTTAAGTAGTAGAAATCTCAGAAAAGGAAATGACTTATTTGCAAATTATTGTTTGACCTTCCTTAATGCAGAAGTCTGGTGGCTTATAAACCACCCAGGGACTGTCTCATCGTATTTCTGAGATGATCTCCCTCTATAATGTGATTGCATTTGTAATGTCAAAAAACTATTATGGATTAAAGATTTGAGATTAATCCAGCTCAAATGACAAGATTTACATCGCTATATTCTTCACAGTATTGAGATGGTGGCGTTCTCTTTCCCCCAAGAACAGCCCAAACCAGTGTACTTAGTTCTGAACCTCCAAGCCTTAATGTACCTCGTTCAAAACCATTTTTACTTCTGAAGAAGTAAAGTAAAAATAGGAAAACTTTTTTTCTGTTACAGTATGTTTCTAGGGCAAATGCAACAGTACTCATCTGCAAACAGCTGTTCAGGGCTTTTTTAATTTATTTGCATGCTACTAGCTTCTAATAATGGATAGAAATTAGTTACTTTCATGGAACTGATGATCAGAGGCAGGCTTGTTTCACGGTGGTGGCTAGATGCTAAGACTTAATTATGTTCATCATGAGATGAATGATGCTTCCTTTCAACTGTTAGATTCTTAGCTGGTTTTTGTTTCCAGAGTCTTTGAAGACAGTATATGACGAATGATTTGAGATCATAGGACTATTTTTTTCTCTAACAAACAGGTTTAATGCTAGCATCACTAGTAAATTATGCCTTAAAGTTTTATCGCTTCTTCATACCCGTTTCAGTGACAGCTTACATTAGTATTTTGCTTTTTTGTTCTTTAAAAACCCTGTGCCTTCTGTGAACTGCTGAATCATCTGTATTACCACAAAACATAGTGATTCTTGTCAAACAGATCACAGTTCTAACTAACTTTCTAAGTCAGGCTGCTTTAAATAATTATAACTTAAAAACAGGGCAGGAATGTTGTCTGTACTTAAACTTGTCAACATTCCAATCTGCCCTGTATTTTGGGGAGTCATCAGGACTGAACTCCGTACTTCATGACTGCGCAAGTCATTAATTTATTTTTTTAGTACTTGTTTCAATTCCTGATTTCTGCAATGAAGTTGCAATTTAAATCTTTTATGTTGCCTGTGATCCAATATGTCTAGGGGAGCAAGAACATTTTCTACAGCTGACTGGTTTTGGGGAGAAAGTCATGTTATTTGCGTGACTGCACTCTGAAAATGTTGTCATCTATTCCACTTACCAGACTTTCACCTGAAAATGCACGCTATATGCTGTTTGGTTTTATTGGTGTGTTTTATTGTGTTCTTTGAAGATGAATTAGTGATGCAAAAGGTGCAACAAACATCCACTGCTATATAATTTTGTCTCTGTGCAAGTTAAACTTAAGGCTTGAACAGTGTGTGGCTATTTCAATATATAGCTTCAGGGAATAGCTACCAGTAAGTAATCCTCTTTCATATATTGCTTATATATTTTGTAATTATTTCATTCCTGTGCCCTTGCTTCTTCACACCCTTTCTTGGTTTGAGGAGAAAAAAAAGAAAACATTTCTGAGTTAGTGTGAAGAGCAAAAGAAACTTCTCTGCCATTAATTCCAGTCTGGGCCTATGGCTGGTTCTGACTTCTATCTTTTTGCCTCCATTCAGTTCACCTCCTGTCTTGGTTCTGTCTTGTCTTATTTGTCTTAATGCTCCAGCTGTGTTAAATGCAGCTCTTATGTCTAATTTTTAAAACACTCCCTGGATATTTCTTATCTCCCCAGCTATCTAGTTGAGTATGCCATCTATTTCCAGGGCATTTCTTTTTCTCTCAGATTCCCAAATGGGATTCCACCCACTCAGCTGAAAAATATTATTTCTTATTACAAAGAGAATCCATGTGATAAATGGAAATGAGACATGTCTTTGTTGTTGCATTTTGGCATTGTGGAAAGATGAGTTTAAATTTTAGAGGCAATAAATCTGACTGCCTGCCTGGTTTGCTTTAATTTCAATGTATGTTGCGTTATCAAATCCATCTCTTGGAAAGCATGCTGGGGTTACTATAGTCATTGCAGATTTTAACCTACTACATTCCGCTATTTCCTTTTCTGGGAAATGTTTGAGTAGTTTCTGCAGAGAAACTTTTTTTATGCTGCTAAAGTTTTATTATTTCTACTCAGTAGTTCTGAAACTTTTCTGTAAGAGCCTCAAATCAGTGCTATATATTACAAATGCTCTTACGCTTTCTAAGCTCTCCATTTGCACACCATTGATGGTGGTGTTTAACAAGTGCAGTTTGCAGAATTTTTGTCAGACAGGAGGATAAAAACCAGTTTGACCTAGTTCTCAGCTAATTGGGAAGGAGATGTTTTAATCTATGAAATAAGTGTTGCAAAAGATTTAGAGAAACATAACCCTACACTAATACTTTCATAGTAATTTTACTGCATAGAAACACACAACACGTGATGGTAATGTCTTTGATAGGAAATGCTGAGGAGTCACCTCACAGATAAGAAATATTTATCCCTATTCCTACTTTTTCTGCATGACCTTGACATGTCATAGACACAGATCAGCTCAGCAAATGTACGGACTTGAGCTAGCCAGATTTTTTTTAACTTTGTCATGTTCATACAACAGGTGTCAAATTCGTGTTTTTTTCTGAATCCAAACTGCACAGAAAATAAGAAGCTCAAAGCACATTATTTTCTTTTAGTGCTTGGCAGCCTATCAACTTAAACAATATTGCTCTCACACACTCCTATTAAAAACCAGTATGTTATCATAACAATGATTTGGGTAAAACTAAAAAAAGAAACACAAAATTTCACAAAACAATACTTGCATTCAAGCAGTTTGAACTGGAAGTGTGGAAAAGAGCAGGGTTTTCTTTAGTTCTCAGGAGCACGGGAAGGCCCCTTGTCGCTTTAGTAGAAGGTTGAATGCAAAGACCTTTCAACTTAATACCTTTTGCTTTAATGATAGGAGGACATTTTTGTGAAGAGATGATCCTTTTAGGTGCTAGCAAGCCTGGAGTCTTAAACGCACGTAGGGTTGGCTGCTTAGCCAGGGGAGACTAGCTAGGACTTCACCGTCCATCAGCATTATTCTGATTTGGCTGCTATGATTTGTTAGAATAACATAGGCGATCGCCTCTTTTTCCAACGCATCTGAAAAAGAGTGAATTGAGAGAGGATTCAGAAATGGCGATTTGGGAATTGAGAGTTGCAACACATGAAAAAAAATCCTGGAGTCATCACCGACAGTTTTGGAGACCCATTGGTTTTGGGTGCAGCAGCATCTAAAGAAAGCCAAGAGCATGTGAGAGCATCTCCTCAGCTTGCATTGACAAAACAGCATGTCCTGTCACCGTACTCCACCTTGGTGTGTCCACATCCTCAGTGCGGTACTCAGTACCCGGCCCCTCCTGCCTTTCCACGAGGTCGCATACGCTCACTCACAGAGAGGAGTCAAAAATCTTCGTAAGAGTGGATGTGCTCCTTCTGCTGAGCAGTGATACAGCACATGCTAAAGGACTGCAGAAACACACAACTAGAGATATATTTTTTTAAATCACTGTTGTTTCAGATCAAAGAGTCTTATTTCCATATACTTTTTTTTATTAAATTTTTACTTTCTAAGAAGATATAAGAATGATCAGGGTCAGTTATTGTACACTCTGAAATAGGAAATCTTTTAAATTAAGCAGTAAATATATTACTAGCACTTCAAGAGTTATTAGAGGACAAGGGCATAGAGGGTAATGTAATTAAAGATGAAGAAAAGCATTTGAATTTTGAAGAAGTAGCACTAGTTCATGATACAAAGAATTTAAAGAAAAAAAAAAACAAAGACTATTTTATTCTTTTTCTGTTGGCCTGTCTTCAAATTCACTAGTGAAAGCAGAACTATGGAATATTCCAAGTTACAGAAGCACCTGTAGCTGACTTCTGCACATCACGTGCATGGAAGCTGATTAACTGCATCAATCCCTAGTGAATCAAAACAAAACATGATAATTGCTGGAATAGTGAACAGATGGCTTCAGAATTGGAAATTTTAACCTTTTTAGAGACCATTATATAAGATCAGTAAATGCCTGTTGTCTGGGAAGTTAAAGGGGCCTCCATCCTCTTACTGGTGCAGGTGCTGATAGTGGGGAACTCTAGGAGGATGTGGTGTGGAGATACTCTACAGCCTAATTCCAAGCTCTACTGCAATAGGCTTCATGGCTTCTGGTAGCATCAGGCTGTAACTTGCAGTTCTTCCTGCCAGGGGGGCTGTGGGATGAAATGTCACTTTCTTTATGCTGGGAACGCTTAATGCACAGTGCACCTTTTGTAAGCAGAGCGGAATAACAATTAAGAGTAGAATCTATTGATGGGTCTGGCTGGAGGAATTCAACTGCTTCTATTTAATTTTACACCTTAATTACATTCTCTGCTTTAAAAATACTATTTAAATACACCATTTTCATACCTTGTTACATTAACAGGTAGAAAATAAATCACTACAAGTAAAAATGAAAAGTGAGATGAAAAAAATAGGTTGTTCTTCTTGGTTAACACATAGATAATTGCAGGTCTCTAACCATATTATTTTCCACTTTGTTTTTATCAAGGTAAAATTTCCTAAAATACTTTTTTATATCGTTACTCTTACTGGGGACCTGAAAAAAAGGTCAACGTTTCTCTATTCCTGTTTTTATGCATTATCTTAAAATGCCAAACTCTTGAGTTTCCTAGAGTTCTCTTGTAAGAAGTAAATTACTGCATGACAATTACCAGCATATACTTCAGTTCTAGTTTTGCAAGTTTAGTCCTGCCGTGTACAGAAACCTGTACAAAATCTAAAAGATAAAGAGTAGGACAGGCCCTCAGAGAGGGAAACCATTATTGTCGACTACTCGGAAAGTGCTGTTTGGTAGTATTATAGCACTCGGCATTTTTTATTTGCCATCCAAGCAAATGGGAAGGAGTTACAGTCACAATTAGCCCAAATCCTGGTATGCACTCTGTTAGTGCTGTTTGGAAAATGGGCCATAACGATTTAGTCCAATTCCTAGTTTATATACAGAAGTGACATGCCAAATCACTTGAGAAGCCTGAAGCGTTGGCTTTTTCTGTCTGGCACTTGCCCAGCGTGAAACAAGGTTTATGTATCTACTGCTTTAAAGATAGTAGAAATACTGTTCTTTAAAGCACTTTGCAGGTATATACTACTTCATAGTTTGCAATTTCTTGTTTCCCAACACATTTCTGTTCCTTTCAGATAACAGCACCAAAAAAACCCCAAACACCACACTCCCAAACAAAACAACATTCCAGCCCTATCTCTTCATTTAGCTGTTGATTTTTTCTGTTCTTTGCTAAGAGTTTAAGTTTTGCTACCTGGCCATGCCTGGAAAGTACGTGGGGTGAGGAAAGCTGCAAGAAGACTTCAGCAGTCAGCCCTACCACCTTCTCATACCTACACTTCATCCCATGGTCATAAGAAAAGGCTTTGAGTTTCCTCACAGCAAGTGAGGGCAAAGGTTCAAGTCTGAAGAGGTGGTAAATTCAAGAAAGTAATCTTGCTGACTGAAGTCTTCTCTATCACCTACACTTGCACTCTGTTTCCTACAGGAAGGAAAAGATTAGAGCAATGAGAGTGTGTGCAATCCAGAAAAGAATGAAGGAAAAGGCAAAAACAAGACAAAAGATAGAGGCAGAAGAATAAGTACACAAGGAAATGCACGTCACAGGAGCAGTACCCCAGTTACAGCAGGTTAGGAACTAGGGTCAGTAAATTAGAACTGCCCATTTCACTGCCACATCAGAAAGACATGCTGCCTTCTGGAGAGCTTGCATAAAAACATAAAAGAACGAAAATTGTGTTTCAGATGCTCTGTGAAAAATAACAATGAATTGTCACTTTAGTTGTTACACAAGCTGTCTTTGTCCTATGTCATGGCAAAAGGGAAAGTTTAATCCAAGTCAGTCAATAGTATATCAGTAACACAAGCTAATATGTTTTAGATTATAGTCTTATAATTACTGAACGTCTTCAGCTAGACTGTTCACCTACGTGAACGCTCTACTTCAGCAGACTCAGTCCTTGATAATTTGCACCCAAGTCCTGTGGTGGACCTAGTTTCCTGAAATGCAGCAAGTAAGAACCATTAAGAAGTATTCTTGCTAATTAAGCATCCCTTTGATAGAAGAAAATGTGTGCGGGTACTTTATAGCATGATCATTACCTCCTACCCTTAATTACAATACACAGAACTTTATTTATTTTAATTTCAGTAAATAGAAATATTTCCAACTTTGTATCATTCTTGCAGTTCTTGAAATCTTTGAAAACGATGGTGAGAAACACATAGGACACAGATCACTGCAGGAGGTAGGCAGTTTAAAAAATAAATAGCGGGGATAGAGAGGTTTGCAATTAGGATTTCCAAACTCTGCCTTCTTGTCTTCTGAGTGCGCACAATTACAGTGCTTTATATTAAGTAAGAAATTCTTTATGCTGAGGGTGGTGAAACAATGGCACAGGTTGCCCAGACAGGTGGTAGGTGCCCCATCCCTGGAAACATCCAAGGTCAGGTTGGATGGGGCTCTGAGCAAACTGATCTAGTTGAAGATGTCCCTGCTCACTGCAGGGAGGTTGGCCTAGACGACCTTTAAAGGTCCCTTCCAACCCAAACCATTCTGTGATTCTATTCTATGATTCTGTATTGCAACAACGAGGGTATGATTCAATCCATACTTACGTCCTAGTCTGCTTCGTGATCCCTATCACGAAGGGCTGGGTTTCTTTCTCTTCTTGTATTACTTATTTCCTAGATTTGAAACAAAATAAAAACTGTCTATATATTAGTCCTTTCATCACTGTACTAAATTAACAACATGAGCAAAAATACCAACCTCAAATTCTTGCCCAGTTCCTGCTGTTTTTATGGTAACCAACTGGACAGGAATTAAGAAAGGGCAGCCTGCAGAGCACACCTCTTCCTGTGCAAAGCAATAGTGCGAGCGTGGGGCTGACCTGGGAGAGCCTTTGCGAATTAACGGGACCTCAGCTATTTCAACACAGACAGACAACCCCGATCTACTTGTACAACATGGAGACCACAGCACAGTCAGGTTCTGATCTCGGTGTTTCTGGAACGTAGTGCCGTAAAACAACAAAAAAAACCCAACCGCATACGCAATCTGCCACCACCTCATCTTGCCTCTTACCAGTGTGCTTGCTTGCAGGGGAAGAGGAAAGTGTACTAAACTTTTTCTCATTTTTTTCCCTCTCCCACCCCCACTTGTTTTCTCACAGCACACTACAAGTGAAAGTCTCGGAGCCGCAGAATTCAATAGACATGAACACAGAAAATGAACATTTGAAGTCCATAAAGATGTGCCTTAATCAGCCCACTGAGTGGAATCTGAGTTTTTCAGCAGCATCTCTCGCCAGCTGTAAAGTTTTTAACCAAAATCTCAAAACTGATGAGAACAAATAGATTGCAGCTGTTCTTGCACTATTATTTTGTACATTGTTCCTGATTTTTTTTCTGCTGAATAATAAGCATTTATTACATTGATCTTGAAATGATCTTGTGTGATTTGGCTTTATATTACTACTAGCATTATTCATTTTGATGTACTTTTTCTTTTTTTTTTTAATATAAAATTTCACATCTGACCATCATGAAATTCTTGCAGTACAAATTTATATCAGAATCAGATGTTCCCCTTTAATAGTATTGTGATTTTTCTATGTTCTTTAAGTTTAATTATTATTTCCCAATTTTGTTTTTGTGCACGAAAGTTAATATACTATGTAATTTGTGGCATAGGTCACCGTGTAAAGATTTATGGTAATAACAATTCAAACAAATCTGTAAAAGGTGGAGACCGACTACCTCGAAGCAAAGCAGTAAAAAGGTAAATTGCCTGAGGAGATCTCCTTCACAAACGGATCGAAATGTATGGAAGAACCAGTTTGTTTCTGCAGTACGCTTTCATCTTCATTGATCTTGAGAACTTTGGTGTGACAGTGTTTAATGACCGTAATGTCTAAGAGAAAGGCCAAGCCTGCAGGAGAATCCCTTGAAAGATTGTCATTCAACGAATCTGTATCTGCACTTTTTGAGGTTTCTGCTAAATGGTCTTTCTTCCCCTTTTGTTTTTATGAATTTATGCCTGCCACCAATTAAAATGGATGTAAATGCTCTTCCTATTTCATTTTTTTCCCCCGTGTACTTTGGAAATTCAATGTAAACATCAAAATTTTAAACTCTACTCAAAGTAGTAGTAAACGGTTGTACCTGACTACGTTGTAGACATTCCATGCTTAGATCAGCTTTAGCAAGGTTCATGTACTTCATTCATCAAAACTTTATTAATAATAGAGCTATAAAAAAAGTGGTAGAATAAAACCATATGATCTGTTTCTCTTTTCTGGAGTCATACATTCAATAGCTAGAGTAGAGATTTCTTAATTCAACTTCTTAAGAAGGTGTCTGTCCTTTACTTGCCAAGACCTAATTTCCTTAGAATACACTGTATTTTATAAAACAAAGGTTTTAAGGATTCACTTAAAATTATCATCTGACTTAACAAAAAGAAGGTGGCATTATTCTGTAAAGAAGTTTGTTGGTTTGCAGGTGCAATCCAGTAACTGAAATAAAAGACTGGTGTGAATTCGAAGTTTCACAAGATCCCACAAGGATTTAGAGTCACTGAAGTGTCAGACACACAGAACATGGTTGAAGAGCAAATATTCATCATCACACAGCACTGTCTAGAGGGTCTTTATGTATCTCAACTATTTAATGCATTTGGATTTTATGGGGCAAGTAAACCAAAAGATAATTAAACTTCCTGGGGAAGAGACTGAAGTTTACTTCAGTGGAGCCCCACCACAGTACAAGGAAGAGGATGGAGTCAGGGCTGTCCAAAAGGGGACATAAACAGTCTTACAAACAGTGGAACTAATGCAGCCAATATTTCCTTCATGTGCCAGAAGGAGGAGATGCAATGTGGATTTTATCATTTCAAAGACAGAGTAAATACCAGAACTCTTCTGTTAGAGGCATGTCCCACCTCCAAGCACGGAGGTTTTAACTTTTAACAGTTATGATCCCTTCCTTTGTGTCAATATTGCGTTTCAACTGGCTGATGAGTTCAAAAGTTTTCAGAGGGGAGTCAGATCCAGGCATAACCCCAGCGCTCTAACCACTTCCCTACGTCATGTAAGAGACAACAAAACTAGAAAAAGAAATGTTCTTGGTGCAGCACTCGCCCTTCATCTTGAGATAGCAACCAGCCAAAGGAGACTCTTACCAAGAGAAAAATCTTTCTGTTTACAGTCAGAATAGACTGATTAGGCAAGCAAACAAAACCAATCACAAAACTGGTTTTAAGAAACAAAAATCAGTGTAGGAATAAACATTGTATTACTTTAAATTTGACAACAAATGAACTATTTTATCATTATTTGTCATGGAATCAAGTCTTGTAGTCTAGCTCTAGTTTGGCTCTTGCACTCCAGACACCCTGTTGTGTTTAACCAGCAAAGAGAGAAAATGCACAGTAATTGGCTCAGAACAACAAAGAAGCTGGTTTTAAGTCAATTAGAATATTTTAGGGATTAAAATTTTATTCCTTAATAAAGGAGCCAAGAAGTTAGGCACTTTCAACCCATAGAATTAAAGTCAATAAAAATCAGCAACATTATATTAGCTAGAAAGAGTAATGCATACCAAGTCAAGATTTTTCACTGCAGGTAATAAGATACTTCTCGACTTGGCTTCTTATCACCTTTGGACGTACTCTATTGCTACCATATGCGATTGTCTGAGAAAAGTCAGCTGCAGACATTTAAACCTTGATTATTGCTAATAATCAGCTTTGAAAAATACAACACACATCTAATCATCCAACCCTGCAATTAAGCAGCCATCCCTCCTGAAAAGATGAAGCAATTTTGTAAAAGCATACCAAATTTGCCATTGCACAGAAAACCCTTCCCTCGACAGGGCAAGGGAAGAGCCCAAAGGGGCTGGAAATTACATGCCAGTTGCTGATCAAGTTTCTAGCCTGAAAGAGGATCACAAGGTAATTCAGGCATAGGAGGACCTCAGGAGGTCCATAGATCTACATCCTGCTCAAAGGCAGGCCAGCTGTGAGGTCAGAGCAGGTGGTTCAGGACCCAGTCAGGTCTTAAAAACCTTCTAGGACAGAGCCTGCTCAGCCCCTCCAAGGAGCCTGTTCCAACTGTTCTCAGCCTGTTCCACTGCCTCTTTCTCCTTATATTCTGGTCTGAGTTTCAACTTGTACCCATTGTTTTTTGTCCTCCCATCATGTGCAACAAAGAGCCTGGTTCCATCTCCTCAAAAAACTCCTTGTAGGTAACTGGGGGTCCTCCCAACACCTGCAGGGTGAACAAGCCCAGCTCTCTCAGCCTCTCCCTACAGGGCAAGCAACTCCAGCCCCCTGACCGGCACGGGGGCCTCCACTGAACTCACTCGTTTGTTAGTGTCTGTCTTCTATTAATACACACCAGTGAAGCCACATCCACAGCAGAGACATCCACTGATCGAGAGGTGAATTCAGGGAAACCTGATGTTTTCAGTACAGCATTCCTGAAAAGATGCCGGAGACAGAACCTGCATGTGTGGCAAGGCACGACAGAACAGCAAGAAGGAAAAACTGAAGGTCTTCAATTTATTCAGGAAGGCATTCCCAGAGAAACCTTTATAAATTTTTATTGCTCCCGCTTTTCCTAGGAACTCATTTTAACCAAAAATAGGAGTGGACTAGCAGCAGTTGTTGAAAGAGTATTAGTGGCAGAAGACCAAATAACTCACGAGAATGAGGGTGAGAGAGAACTTAGAACTAAAAATAATTAAAAAAAAGGAACTAAACTTTAAAGCACAAGGGACACTGACAATCAACTGAGAAAAACTGAAATATATACTTCACCCTTTTGAACTATGTTGAGGCAGCATTCAAGGGGACAGACAGTGCCTCTCATCTCAAGTGGTTGCATGTATGCGAACTCACACTAGAACACAAGTTGGGGATTTGAAGAAAAGAATTATCAAGAGAAGGAGCTCAGGACTTCAAAATTCTGTTTAAAATGATGAATAAAAATAATTCACCACAGTTACATAAGCTTCTGAATAGCAAATATCAGCAGAAAAGTTTGTCATGGCATTTTGTGGTTTGACAAGTTTCCAACAAAAACTGAAAGGAAGGAAAAGCAACACAATCCTGTCTGTTTTCTATATGCGAGCTTGAAGACAGCATAGTAGTTTGGCCATTACACTTTGGGAAAGCTACTTTTCATCTGTGGCCCTAAGCCATTTCTGAGAATTACCAAGGATCATTTACAGTACGTTTACCTATTTTAAATGCAAGTTCCTTAGAAAGCTACTTTTGGGCATCTGTAGTTGAGATGCACATGTCAAGCTGTCTCCACGAGTTTTCTCTGCCTTGGAAATTACCTGTATTGTAACAAAGACAGACATGATTGATGGAGATTTTCCAAACCAAAAACTTAGCATTTCCAGAGTAAAGCTGCTCAGCCCCCAACGACTACTACCTGCAGTTTAAAGTTAATCTTCTGTTGTCTCTGTAAAAGTCATGACTATTCCAAGATATGCCATTAGAAAAATGTGAACTTCAAAGCTACAAAGAAATCACAATTGTATGCCAGTGTAAGATGACATTACACACAAACCTTATAAAGTATTGCATTTTTTGTCCTTTCTGTACTTAAATATTCCTTTGTTCATTGGATCTTATTTTGTACCACAAATATTTTTATGCTTTTATAAAAGCACGTTACTGATTTTATATAACAACGTCAAGATCAGCAGCAGACTTCGAGGCTTAGGTTTGTAAAATCAGTAACTTAGTTTTACTATTTTGACATTATTTAAAATAAAGTGGACACATATCTGCAGGGAACAGAATTAATCTTAATTGTGAATTCTATTTTACGTAAACATGAACAATTAAACCCGGTCAGCAGATGCACAGGCTAATAAATGAAGAAAGAAGGTGCATTAAAGGTAGGTACATTCAAAATTGATGCCATCACAAGCAACCACTCCAGGTCAAACATTCTCTCTGAATAATGTTAAATGACAAAACAGCTTTAACTATTAAGTATCTACCACCAACAGCAATTTTTATTTGCAGATAAAAAGCATTCTTTTCTATAAACTAAAAAAAAAAAAATAAAAATCCAAGTTTTCTCTTCAGGTAATATTTTAATTACATGACTGATGTATTATATGAATGATGGACTTCATATTGGGAAAATCATCAAAAGCATCTGTTTAAAAAAAATTAAAAGTTCCTAGAAAAATCTAAAATTACAAATGATCATAATATAAAAAGAGTTAAATATGACTAATAACAAAAAAAAAAAGATATCTTATTTATCAAGTCTGATGTTAACTACCACCATTGGCAAAGGACACTTTCTCTCCTTTTGTCTTCATTGATCTGCTTCCCTATTTAAAAGTCCTGAAAGATTCATTCTTGTAAGTGCAGCTGTTTTGGCTCGTCTTGAAGGCCTTGAACTTGACATTGGGACTGATTCTGGAATTTCATCACCACTGAAATGTAAAATATTTTAAAGTAAGGCCAAAAAGACTAAGCAAACTGAAAAGTTTTTATATTAACAAACTTGAAACATGGTCTTAAAGAGCAAAAGTAATTCTTCCTAATTATAAACTTCTTACTTTTTGAGAAGAATATATTAATGTTTTCCAAGTGATATAGCAGTATCAGTAAGTGTTAACAGTTGCAAAATAAGCAAAACACCCAAAAAATTAGGTGGTGTCAAAGTAAACACACCCAACAGGCAAACAGGAATGATTGGCGCAGGTCACCCTGAAGCCCGTGGATTACTTGCTTGAGAAAGAGTGAGCACAGCTGAAAATTACAACGATAATGTCTTTGCAATGCTTGTATCCTGTAAGAACGTAAGGGAAGGAATGCATTGTGTATATTCACTTATCAGTCATTTCTAGAAGCTTATCAACTACATGTTGAAAAACAAGCAACAAAAATACAGAAGGGGAAAAAGAATTTAAATAAAAAAGTTATTAAAAAAGCAGAAAAAGTGATTGGAAGAAGAGTAATAATTGAAGCCAAAAATCCAACTTTTGTCAGCTAGAACATATGTTAGCTCTATGCACAAGAAGTATGTTAAAAAAAAAAAAAGACAGACTCTTCAGCAATGACAATAAAAAGCGTCAAACCTGCTACTGTTTCAAAAGTACCAGTTCAAGGATTATTTTTTTTCTTAAATGTTTATCTGTTCATTAGAAATAGAGGATATTACAGATGCAGGTTTTGGGAAGGAAAAATATTTGAATTAAATGTCCTTGCCAGAACAGACATCATGGTTTTGATAGCGGAGAGAAAAGTATTTACCTTTCACTACTGCATTTTACAGTTGCGTCAGTTTTTCTTCTGCTGACAGACCTCACTTCTGCTGCTGCCTTCCGTGGTCCTAAATATAGGCAAAAGTCTCTTCATATCACAATACCATTTCTTTTCTTAAATTAGTTTTGTATCTTTCTTCAGTGTTCAGCATTGCATTGAAACATAAAAATATGCAGTCACCATAGATAGAATGTGGTGACAAAATGAAACCAACAACAGAAAACCCGCCAAGTATCACTTCTCCCATAAACACCTGTACATTACTGGAAACGACAGTGGACAGTGGGCAGATTATCTTGAAATCCTGTAGTCAGGACTTTTTTTTTTTTTAAATCTGTGTTATTGGGAGAGGCTAACAGACTATTTTAATCTTTTAACAAATAAAATGTTAAAAACTACAAGAGTATGAAGACTGAATGGTTTTTATGTCTGTAAGTTCACAAAAAGTTAGTATGAAATTATTTTGTTAAAAACAACTACTACTGTGGCTAGAAAAAGCTAGTACATACCTTTGCCAGCTGTTTTTCTCGTGGATTTCAATTTTGCATTTGCTTTACTTTTAGCTTCATTAACTGGAGTTTGAAAAGTGTCTTTATTATTTTCTGTTAAACAGAACAGCACATGCAGAAATCATAATCAACTTTTAATTTATCTTAAGTACCAGTATTTATTTTGGCTGTTATATAAAAAAGCAATATAATTTTAACCCTACTTTTTCCTTAAACTAGAAATTGGATAATAGGGCTAGAAGGAAGCTTAAAATGTCACTCAGCTATAACTCTGCCCCAACATAGGTCCATCACATGTAAGCTATTCCTGACAATTGTTTAGCCACTTCCATTGTGTTGGAAGTCAAGCAAGCCGGGTGGAAGAGACGAGCTTGGCTGAACAGGGAACTCCTTGTGGAGGTCAAGAGCAAAAAGAAGTTGTAGTACGATCTCTGGAAGCAAGGTCAGCCTTCACAGAAAGACTACAGAGCTGTGGTTCATATATGCAGGGAGAAGACATAAAAGGCCAAAGCTCAATTAACAGCAAAAAGGGCTTTTTAAAAAGTATGTTAAAAGCAAGAGGAGGTCTAAAAAAAAAAAAAACAAAAACAAAAAACCTCCCCAAAAACCACCAAAAAACAACTAACCAAAAAAAAACAAACCAGAAAAAAACCCACACATTGCACGGATACTCGTTGAAGACAGTTACCTGACTAATAGGCATGACGAAAAAGCAGAGGCATTCTGTGCTTTTTTTTTTTTGCCTGTCTTTAATAATACTAATAGATCTCGGGCTGCCCAGTCCTGTGAGTCAGAGGACCATGAGTGTGGGAACATCGACCTTCCATTTGAGGACACTGAAATTGTAAGGGACCAGCTGTATCAGCTAAATGTTCATAAGCTGAATGAGCCAGCAGTGTGCCCAGGTGGCCAACAAGGCCAATAGCATCCTGGCTTGTATCAGAAATAGTGTGGCCAGCAGGACTAGGGAAGTGATTGTCCCCCTGTACTTGGCACTGGCGAGACCACACTTCAAATACTGTGTTCAGTTTTGGGCCCCTCACTACAAGAAACACATTGAGGTGCTGGAGTGTGTCCAGAGAAGGGCAAAGCAGCTGGTGAGGGGTCTGGAGAACAAGTCTTACGAGGAGCAGCTGAGGGAACTGGGGTTGTTTAGCCTGGAGAAAAAGCAACTCAGGGGAGACCTGATCCCCTTCTACAACTACCTGAAAGGAGGTTGTAGTGGGGGTGGATGGGGGGTGGGGATCAGTCTCTTCTCCCAATTACAAGTGATAGGATGAGAGAAAACAGGAGGTTTAGATTGGATATTAGGAAAAATATCTTCACTGAAAGGGCTATCAAGCATTGGAACAGGTTGCCCAGGGAAGTGGTGGAGTCACCATCCCTGGAGGTATTTAAAAGACTGTGTAGATGTGGTATTTAGGGGCATGGTTTAGTGGTGGACTTCGCAGTGTCAGGTTTACAGTTAGGCTCAATGATCTTAAAAGGGTCTTTTCCAACCTAAATGATTTTATGATTCTAAATCCAAGAGGCCTGAGGGGATTCATCCCAGCGTACTGAAGAAGCTAGCAGATGTTATGGCAAGACCCCTCTTGATCATCTACCAAAGGTCTTGGAAGTCTGGGTAGGTCCCTGCTGACTGGAAGCTGGCCAGTGCTATTCCAATTTACTAAAGGGCAGTAGGGAAGACCCAGGAAACTACAGACCTGTTAGTCTGACTTCAGTCCCTGGAAAAATTATGGAGATGATTATACTGGGTACTACTGAAAGGCATTTAAGAATAATGCAATCATCAGGCACAGCCAACATGGCTTCACAAAGGAAAGTCTGTTTAGCTAATCTGATATCCTTCTATGACAATGTCACCTGCCAAGTGGATGAAAGGAAGCGGTGGATGCAGTTTTTCTGGGTTTTAGTAAGGCTTCTGATACTGTCCCTCACAGCACCCTTCTGGATAAAAATGCCCTTAATAACATGTTAAACTTTTGGTCAGCCCTGAAGTGTTCAGGCTGTTGGACTAGATGACAGTTGTAGATCCTTTCCAACTGAAATATTCTATTCTAGTCTAAAAATTTCTAACAATTTTAGGAAGACTTTCTTCAGCAATCTGTTATTGCTAGGAAGCCTTTTTCCTAACATCAAATATAAATCTCCATTGCAGCAACTGAAGGACAAAAATAGTGTCTGTTGCCCTTTTTGCTCACAGCTGTCATTTACAAATTTGAAGTAGTAAATGCTGCTTTATTTGTAATGATCCCAAATGTATTTGGGAAGGGGTGGGAGAAGAGAAGGGTACAATGCTTTTCTCCTATAGTCTGCTTTTTAAAAGTGCTCAAAAATCCTCTTTCATGAGAAATTTATACCAAAAAGTATTATCAGATGTTAGCAAAAACCAGTACAACTATTTTCTCAAAAGCATACCTCCAGCTTCCCATCCAAAAAATATTTGAAGATATAAACACAGAAGATACAAAAAAATCTAAGTATTTGACACTTCCAGAAACAGATTAAAGCCCTGAAATAATCGACTATAAAATATAAAAAAAAAATTAAAAGAAATCTTAAAAGAAAATGTGATCTGCTTAAAACAGTTGCATGTCAATATCCGTGCTTTATTGTTGCAAGCAAACACAAACGATTTCATCCAATTGCTTTTTTGCAGAAAAATGTTAAGACTTTCTGTGCCACCAGCATAATATACACTGCTAATGGACATACAGCTGCATAAGCTGTGCAAGCAGTGAAAAGTCTTTCAGCTGCTTCCACTTCAAGCTCTTAAACAGCAATAAAACTAAATCTGGCTCCAACATATGAGCTGGTAACAAGGACAGAACGGTGTCAACACTAAAGGTAGCAGCTAAATACTGCTTTAATACAGTCTGCAAGAAGCACAGGCATGGTAACTCAAAAGTCTAAAAACCCCGCAAAGTACATGTTTCTTCCTCCGAGTCAGCGAGTCACACTCTAAAGATGAGTTAGTCAGCAGTAGTATTTAGCAGGCACATAAGTGTGCTAAACAGCTGAAAAAAAAAGTCTATTTTAATCTGTCTTTGTTAAAAAGAAAGAGCTGCAGGGCAGACCTTAAGACTCAAAATACAGCATTGGTTATACTACAGTAATATAGAAAATAAAAAACCCACAAAATCTGATCAAAAAGCAATGAAAAAAATGGAAAATACTGCAGTACAAATATTTTAAACTGTGTGCATATTTATTAGAAGTTACCTTTTTCCCATTTTTTTCAAAAAGTAGGTTAATTTAATGGAGGAAAACTAAAACTTACTTTCATACACATCGAAACAAGTCACTCAACTGTATACCTACTACTAAACTACACCTCTCCTGAATTACCTTCTTCCTTTTGAATTGTATTTTCAGATAACGTGATGTCAGTTTCCTGTGTCCTTTCAGAGACACCTGTTTCCTCTGTCCTTTCAGAGTGTTCTTTGCCCACATTAGGATCTTTGGTCAAGTTTATCTTGATCTTCTCAATAGCTCTTTGACACAGTTTATCTTTCACTTTCTGGAGAAAAGACATTTAACGTTAAATGCCACTTAATTTTACAGCTATTTCTTTCATACATTAAAACTTACCCACTAATAGGATTTGTTAAATTTCCTGTACGAAGTATGCAATGTGTGACATCAACATGATTAGTCAAGTTGAAAGGAGAAACACTTTGCCCATCAACACCAGGCACTAAAACCCCAAAATATTTTTTTTTTCTTTAAAGGAAACCTAAAAAATATTAAAGCAATTGGACATTTCCAGCTGAGGCCTGGAGCACTGCTACCTCTGCATACGCCCATAGTGGATCAGCATTCTTTTCAATATACCATTGTCTTCCTTTGTTATGCTCCCAAACTTTACTTTATTTTTTGCATATTAATAAAAGCATCAATGGAAAAACTTTCACATCAGCCTTGTAATCCCTTCCCAATCTTAAATTGAGCACCCTTTTCATGTTGCCTAACAATCTTACAGTTATGTTGTAAGTTTAGGCATAAAAATTCATCTGTTAATAATTAACTAAAGATAAGCCATCCAAACTGTAAAAGACTTAATATTGAATTCAATTTTAATGTAGAAAAATTAAGTACACCACAGCTATCAAAAGAACTTACTGAAATGTATCAAGTTGGGCACACTTTTTCATGCTGGTTTTACTGTCTATGGTAGCTGAAATACGTAAATTACATGGTGACATCAGCTCAAATTTTTGTAAATGACTCAAAAATTAATTTTCAAAGCTGGTTAAAAGAGAAATTCCAGTCACATTGCCATAGTAAATAAAAGGCACTTGATTTTTAAGCATATCAGAATATAAGATTGCTGGTGATTAAAAAAGTAAGAACCATGTTATATATGTACTACCTTTAGAATCTCATTGAGCAGAGCCAGAAGATTCTCTGTGGAAGAACTACTGAGTTCTAGTGAATTTAAAGCTTTTGTGTAAATACGAACATCTGGTGCAGTTGGGTCCATCAAGATTTCATTGCAAATTTTCATTGCTAAACTATCATGCACTGTGGAGTCCTGTAACAGAAAGAAATGAGATATCAGAAGTTTCGCTGGGAGCTATTTACAGAAACAAGATCATTCTGATTTAAGCAGCTAATGACTGATTTTATATTGTAAACATTTTCTTAAAATGCGGCATTTTGACGACATACACAAAGTGATTTTTAGAAATACTTTTCCCAATATAGACGATTGGGCATGGTGCAAGTTCCCATTAGCATTTTTTAGTTGTAAGATGGAAGGGAAATTGGGGGTGGGGTGTGTTGTTGTTCAAGCTAAAAGATTTAATTACCTGAACAGTCACTCATTGAATCCAGCTTCTGACACTGGGAATCTCAGAGAGGCCCAGACAGCTAGCAGTAAGCGAAGGGGGTCAGTTCTTAATCTCTAGACAGAAATATTGCTTTCCTCTATTTTAACACACTGTACCTGATAGTCCTGAGACGTTTTAGACTGAGGTTTCAGTCCACTTGGTCTGGTCAGGTCCACTAATAGTTCAGAAACATTACTAACATCTATTTCAGCCAAAGGTGAAGTTGCAGGAGCATTTAACAGTGTTTGCAGAGTTGGAAGATAAGCTTCTTCAAAGCATTCCTGGTTAGACCTGTTTCAATTGAGTCAAACATTAGTAGCATAATAAGACAAAATTAAACCTTAATTCACCCCTAAATTTTCTCTTCTATGATGAAAGTTCAGAGAGACCCATTACAATACACCAATCAAAGCAGAGTAGGAGCAGCCACCCAGGTAGAGACAGCCAGCAGGATCAAGACATCAAAACTGCTTCACAAAACCAACTTCTTTTAAGTTTTAGCACGTAGTATTTCAAGTAAGTTTTAAGTAACACTAACTGCCTCTGAACAGTTCGAAAGTTCACCCTTACTACTGAAAACCTAACTGCACAGACATATTCTCTCTTAAGGGACAGAAATACATTTCTATAAATCTTTTATTTAGATTACTCTGTCTTCTGCTCATTCCTCCTTCCTGCTAGCATTTTTCTTCAGGGATACTTCTCATTGTGTAAGAAAGCAAGGAAATCTGGCAAAAAAAATGCAGTGGTTAACAAGATTTTTGGAAGAAATACTTGTGCTTTCTTTTCTGAGAAGAGTTAATAACTCCTGCCAAGCAAGTCTAAAAATCACGTTGCACTTGGTTCTGCAGCAAGTTGTCCAAAAGTGTAGTTCCATAAGACAGGTCAAAACAATTTTTAAAAAGTGTCAAAAAGTACTAGCTGGTGAAGTGCAGCCTTTTTTGTTTCTGATACTTGTTAACCTTCTATTGGAACCCAAGCAGCTCCAGGAGAAAATTAAGTAAATAATTTCAAAAAAGCAGATTGATTGCTGCTGGATTATTGAGGCAAATCAGCTGACCTTTTGAGTGGTAAAACAGGGGCAGGAAAGAATGGAAGCAAGAACTCTTCCTTTCAGCAGCTTTAAGGCTTTGTATTGGCTCAAACATAACTGAACTATCACACAGATTGTTTCCTGTAAATTAAATAAGTACATAAATAGAAGTGTAGTAGCATATAGGCACAAGGCAGAAGTTTCTCCTCTTAGGCTGCCAGAGAGTTTGTTACTCTTCAGAAAACATTCCATGAATAAGAATTTCATACCGGTTACAGGATCCTGTCCCTATTATTAGCATGCCATGCCACTGTATTGACATGACAGAATATCTATAGAAGTCAGCATAAACATTTTTTTCCTCACACAGAGTTCAAATATTTAATTTCAAAAAGTAAGCCTCTTGATTATATCTGTGACCAAATGAAGAGGTTAACAGAGCAACACTCAGAAACAAATGGGGTTTTAAAATTCAGTGAGAGATCAGTACCAAAATTAGGTATGAACCTCTGCCAAATCTCATTGATTACCTGAGTTTTCCTTTTCTGAATGGCAACTTTGCAGACAGTTCTAAATTACATATGGTAATTAATAATTCTCTTCTGAAAATACAGTATCGGTAACCAATGACACTCCATGATTCATCTTAAAATGAACCATTTGTGATCCAGAATGCAGATAATGTTTTGAGAGAGAAAATCTACGAGGTTTCCCAACTACACAGAGATTCTGAATCAGTAAGTCAGACTAAGATTTAGGATTTTTTTTCCTCCATGAATTTTTCTGATATTTGCTTAAGGCATACACCTTGTTTTTCTTTTCAAGAAAAAAGATCATCTCTGAGGTGCCAGAAGGAGTTGCCTCATTTGCAAATAACTTTGAAATACAGAGAATTACTCAGATGGGCAATCATTAGGACTCATAATAAAAAAAAATCTAAAAAAAAAAATAAATTAAAAAATAAGAGATTCACTGGGCCAGAAGACGACATTGACAGGTAAAATATTATCAATGTTAAAAGCTTAAATTCATTACCCAGTATCAGAGATACTGGAAGCATATGAAACTAATTCTTCTGTTAGTTATTTTCAAAAGAATTTAAGTAAGGAAAACCCCATTCTGGAGGAGATTGGGTATTTTCTCTTTTTTTTTTTTTTTCTCCCTTGACAACAGCAAAAATACATTTGTTTGAGTTTTTTTCCACTCCAAACCATCACCTCTTTGAACTACTCCTCTTAATGGGGCAATTTATAGGCCACAAAAAAATGTAATTCAATTTGTTTTGGAAAAATAGAAAAGGTAATATATAATGCCTAAACTAAATCTTAACCATAAAAAAAGCAGATAACAACTCAGCTAGTTCAGACTGGCTAAAACTGCTAGCAACAACTGAAAAATTAAACATTTTTTTCCTTTGAGCAAGTGAAAGGAGATGAGAATCAGTATTTAGGCTCCTATCCCCTTACATAAGCTCTCTACCTCCTTTGTCCACTACCAAAATAAACAGGAGATTTTTAATCTGCTGTGAATTTAGATTGGAGTACTATTTGGTTAAAAAACAAAATAAAACCACAACCAACCAGCCTGCTTCTTTGGTATCTGCTGTACACCCATTATTTTCTTTGGAAGCATTCTAGCTACTTTTTAATAACACTTCAAAGTCTACCTGTAGTGCTCAACAGCATAAATAAGTAAAGCACAACGTTTTAAATGAATCTTCTCTTCAGCATCTTAAAGAACTGTTTCAATTATAGGCTTAGGAAAAACAAAAAAATTGGAAGGCCACAGGGGTAAGAGGGAATTAATGCAAAGTCTTACAAATAGTCATAAGTTGAGATTATGTACATTCAAAAGTAATATGTATAGGAGGCTGAACTAGAGCTTTAGGTCTAATTTGTACTTGTGCTATTTCTACTTGTGCAAGATTGAAAAAGGTTCCTAAAGCTGTTAGACTAATGTATATTTTCACATAATAATTTATAAAGGCCATACCTGTTCGCATAAGCAAATAAAGGGAAGAAAACTCCCAGACAGTGTCTAAGCCGAATATCCTCTTCGGTCACAGGATTATACCACAACAAAACAAGACGAGAAAGAAGCTTGGCACTAATCAGCCTCCCAGAGAACATCAGTTTGGCTATCCCTTCTGCAGCTTCTGTCCTAAGCTCTGAAAACTGAAGAAAGAACTGATGGTATACAAAACACACCAACCACAGTGTTTTTCACTACTACTTCACAATAATGGTCTGCATCCTATTTTGCCAATCAGTTCTCTACGTTCACAAATTTGCACGTGCACAGAAGCTCAAGAGTAACATTAGTCTCTATCAGTGACAAAGTTGTGGTCGTTTTCTAGAACAACTATTTTAACATTTTGCCATTAATCTCAATTACGTATCATGAAATGTTCACTTCCAACCTAATGGGATAGTAAATCTTCTGCAAAAGTCACTTTAAAACAAAATTAAGGCAAATTTTGTAGTATTTCTTACCTCACTGTCTAATAAACCTGAAAGAAGCTGCAGGAGGCTGTGAACCGTAGCAGTCTCTTCTTGCTCCTCTGTTGTTTCACTTTCTTCCTCACGGTTTTCAGTTCCAGTGTGTGCATCTTCATTTTGAGAGTCATTGCCTTTTCTGGCTTTAAATGGCTCGATCCCAAACAGCATTAGTTGATCAAAGATTGCCTTTAAAGCACTGAGCTTTACCTTTATATTATCTACTTGTAAAACCTAGGTTTAATAAGGAAAATGCATACCATCATCTTCTAGTAGATCACTGATGTTAACATCAAGCATAATAGGGAATGACTGGAGAAAGTCCAGCGGAGGGCTACAAAGAATACAAAGGGAATAGAGCACCTGGGTCTTTTTAGCCTGGAGAAGAGAAGACTGAGAGGGAATCTTATCTACGCTTATAAATATCTAAAGGGCGGGTGTCAAGAGGATGGGGCCAGACTCTTTTCAGTGGTGCCCAGCAACAGGACAAGGGGCAACGGGCACAAGCTAGAACACAGGAAATTCCATCTCAACATGAGGAAAAACTTATTTACTTTGAGGGTGACAGAGCACTGGAACAGGCTGCCCAGAGAGGTTGTGGAGTCTCCTTCGAGATATTCAAAACCGCCTGGACGTATTCCTGTCCAAGCTGCTCTACGTGAACCTCCTTTGGCAGGGCGATTGGACTAGTTGATCTCCAAAGGTCCCTTCCAACCCCTACCATTCTGTGATAACAAAATTTTTTGCTTTAATAAGATTGTTTGATTTGGGAAACTTTTTATAATTCTTGGGACAAATTTCTGACTTTAGGAAGGTGAGAAACTTGGACATAGGAAGTTCCATCTTAACATGAGGAGGAACTTGTTTACTTTGAGGGTGGCAGAGCACTGGAACAGGCTGCCCAGAGAGGTTGTGGAGTCTCCCACACTGGAGACATTCAAAACCCACCTGGACACCATCCTGTGCAACCTGCTGTAGGTGACCCTGCTCTGGCAGGGGGGTTGGACTAGATGATCTCCAGAGGTCCCTTCCAGCCCTGACTATTCTGTGATTCCGTGATAAGAGTTTAAACCTGAATTTATAATACAGTCTGGGAAAGAATTTCTCAAGTCACCTATGCGTTTTCCATTTCATAAAATCAATTGAATCTCACTCACAGAGTGAGCATGCATGTATGAGATATAATTTTATTGTTCAACTTCTAAACAGACATAGTACAAATAGAAAGTCTATTTGCCTATAGTAGCTCCACAGTGCTAGGCACTACAGAAAAAAATACATGAGACCATCCCCGCTCTGAAATATTGCACAGCTTAATTAATAAACAGTATGTAAAAAGACAGCAGGGAGCAAGATAATAATAAAGTCAAAGTTGCATAGGTTACTATATGTATTATAGTTCAAATCAACATTCAAATAAAACCTAACATAGTGAATTAGCCTAGAGATCCTAGATGTGTTTAGCCCAACACCCTGCTGTTGATGGCAGCCTACACAAAGAATATGGGCTTTAGTACCTAAAGAAATTAATTATTTAAGTCTAAACTAAGCTGCTAAAACAACTAAAATCCTCCCTAAGCAAACAAACTGATTTTTAAGGAGACACAGTCAAAGGCAGATTAAAAACAATGGGATCTGCTAACTTTTTAGGAACCTGAAGTTCTCCTGGTATGGTGACTGACAG
Organism: Charadrius vociferus; assembly: GCF_000708025.1. NCBI lineage: Eukaryota > Metazoa > Chordata > Aves > Charadriiformes > Charadriidae > Charadrius > Charadrius vociferus. Next base: position 2,316,527 of record NW_009648963.1, on the reverse strand, counting down.
CTCTATCATCTTGTCTGAGCTGAGCATATGATCTCAAGGCCTGCTGTCAGTTCTCGAGTGTGTACATGAACACACTCTTAATAAAGCATGATGGCTCCCACACTTCTTTCAAAGCCAGAATCTGCAAAGTTAACAACAGTGCCATCTTTTATGTAATTAGCTCAGCATTAGAACATTCACCACAAAGGTGGGAGATATGAGTATTATGGCATACAGTATGTTCCATATTCATAGATGTTTGGCCATGCTACTGTTTGTTGGTTTGAATATTGCTTTATCCTCTAATTAATAACTCTTACTTAATCCATACAAAAGTAATAATTCAGAAATTAAATCAGACACCCAAGATCACAGGTAAGTATGTAACAGAAATGAAAAATAAACCACCACAGTCACATTTTTAGTTTGGTTTCCCACGGAAGGAAGGCTTACAGAATCCTACAGCTTCTCTTTTCTACATTAACAACATGAATACATGACTTGACTTCATCCAGATTTGGAAGAAAAAGTGAGACCTTATAGCTAAAGAATTCCTGCAAACTTTCAAGACAACAGGTGACCTTACAAAAGAAAGGCATGCTACTACCAAGATACAACATAAGCTTGAATATTATTAGACATCAGAAAAATCCACAGGAAACCACACTCTCCAGATCCAGGTCTTTAGGAAATCAGGAATTACTGGTGCTTAAATAACCTATGTGGAGTACCTTGTTGTACATACAAGACTAGTTTTATTTACTTAGTCACACATCCTTCCATTTCCCATCAGACTTTTTACCTGTAACAGCAATGCAAGCTGTTGTCGGGCAAATTCTTTGTTCTGAAGGGCACAGCAACCCAAGCACAGAACTGCCATATTTCTCACTGCTGGATGGACATTAGTTATGCCAGGAAGTATCTGGAAGCAATAATATTAGACTTTACAGTTGAAATACATAAATTGAAAATTTAAAAAATCTGACTACTAAAATGTGCTTACCTAAACCTAAAAATAATTTAGCTTTGATACAGGATTGGAAAGTGGTAGCTACTATATACTCTGTTTATCTAGATACAAACAGAAGCAGATTGAGCATGCTGTTTCAAATCAGCAATAAAATAATGGCAAAAGATACAAGAGTGTTTTGCTTTGTGCTTGTTTTCAATAAATATCTGTTTTCAAACAAAATTAAATTGACCACTCATTGTGAAATAAAAAAAAAAAACAACCCAACAAACACAACAAACCTACACATTTCTTCATAAAATACATTAGCATTCTTGCAGAGAAACAACACCCATTCAGCCATCCAGCTAGTTCCTTATCCACTCCTTGTTCATCCAGGCAAGCCTCATTGTATTTTTGCCTGACTTCCTCTTTGTTGGAATGCATCACTCCTGAACTTGGAGGAGATGATCCTTGAATAGCTTTCTTGGGTCCCTCTTCCCTCCAAGGCTTTATCCCATGGTACTCTGCCAAGCAGATTCCTGAAGAGGCCAAAGTCTGCTCTCCTGAAGTCCAGGGTAGCAGTCTTACTGTGCACCCTACTTGTCACCCTAAGGATCTTAAACTCCACCACCTCATCGTCACTGCAGCCAAGGCTGCCCTTGAGCTTCACATTCCCCACCAGCACCTCCTTGTTGGTGAGAACAAGGTCCAGCATGGCACCTCATTGGCTCTTCTGTCACTTGGAGAAGGAAGTTATCATGGACACATTTGAGGAAACTCCTGGACTGCTTATGCTGTGTTGTCCCTCCAACGGATATCAGGGTGGTTTGAAGTCCCCCATGAGGGCCAAGGCTTGTGAACGTGAGGCTGCTCCTATCTGCTTATAAAGGGGCCTCGTCCGCTCAGTCTTCCTGATTGAGTGGCCTGTAGCAGACCCCCACTGTAATGTCACCTGTCCCTGCCTTCCCTTTAATCCTGACCCATAAGCTCTCGGTCAGCTCCTCATCCATCTCCAGGCAGAGCTCCATGCACTCCAGCTGGTCCTTGACATGGGTGACAACCCCTCCTTGTCTCTCTTGCCTGTCCTTCCTGAAGAGCCTGTATCCTTCCATTCCAACACTCCAGTCATAGCAGCCATCTCACCACATCTCTGTGATGCCAAAAAGATCATAGCCCTGCAGGGCATCTCTAACTTGTCTTGTTTATTCCCCATGCTACACACATTTACATAGAGGCATTTAAGTTGGGCCCCCAATGAAGTTCACTTATTGGCTGGAGTGGCTAGTTTTCCTTTATGCTGCACTCCAGGTGCTCTCCTGCTGACCAGCAATCCTTCTGCAGGTTCTGGGCATCTATTACTGGTATTGGCATCACATTGGTAGGAGTGGGATGAACTGCGGTTCCCCTCCCCTGGCAACTCTAGTTTAAAACCCTCTTCATAAGCTTGGCAAGCCTCTAACCAAAGATGCTCTTCCCCTTCTCTGACAGGTAGACTCCACCAGGCCTCAGTAGACCAGGTTTCTCAAAGCGAGTCCCACAGTCTAAGAAGCCAAACCTCTTGCTGTGGCACCAGTCTTGTTGATTTGCCAGATTCAATTGTCCCTATCAACCCGCTTCCCTTTGACCAGGAGGACTGATGAAAAAACTACCTGTGCCCTAGAGTCCCTGACTGCTGCTCCCATCTTTCCTTGCATGCGGAAGGGATGAAAGAAAGGTATATATGAGTTCCAGTCTTTCCTAGATGAAAAGCTTTTGACTAGCAATGAAAAAAAAAAAAAGAAAAAAGTATCTTAAAGTTCTCTATTAGAGATCTCATAACTTCAGCTGATAGCAAATCCAAGTAACTAAAGTACCAGCAAGGGCGGTAAGCAGATGCCTAAGCACCACACTTGGCACATTATAACTGAGCACTGTCCAACACTGTCATACATTAGTCAAATATTTACAATATTCCTGTTTTATTTTAGTATCTCTGCCACAACCAGTTCTGGCATAGGAACTCAGAACAGCTCAACAGGTTCTGGGAAGGCTTAAAAGCACCAGACACAGCACTACAGGTAGAGCAAAGTGATTGTAAAATAATCAAAAACAATCCTGCCAGCACTTAAGTGCCAGCTATGATGTATTAATTTTTATCATAGTGTAAACAGTATTTATTCCTACATACCAGAGACTCAATGATTTCTTTAATGGTTGGGCCGATTCCTTTAGAAAGGGACATGATCTTCAGAAGCTCATAACACATCATCAGACACTTCAACAGTGTTTCAGGATCATTCTTCAAGTGGGTCAGAGAAAAGATAAAAACATTATTAATACAAATGGTGGCTGAGATAAGGAGAATGGGGGTATTAATCATAATTTTTCCCCACCCTAATAAGCATTTCCTGTCCAGTACACATTTGTTGTGCAAGAATATTAATCAAAATCTGTCAATAAACTATGATGAAAAGAGATTCAGGTTCATGTTTTCAGTTAGTTAAGAGTAATAGCAGTGAAAACAAGACCCTTTAAGAATTCTTTAGTTACTCAAGGACAAAAGAGCAGTTTAACTGCAATTCATCTTTTGCTAAAGCATACCAGCAGCTTCTATAGATGCAGAAGGAGAATACTAATATCACAAATGTTAATTTTCAATTTTTAAAATTTAGACGATACAAGGCCAAACTACACAGTCTTTTAAAACTATAGAATAAACATCAAAATATAACCAGCAGTTGGGAATACAGGAAGTGAACAGACCTTCTCCACACGTGTTTCTTTAATTTCAGGTTGCTCTGCTTCTTTTATCAGATCGTTTTTTCTCTGTTCCAATTCAGTTATTGTCTCTTTTAATACTGATGCTCTATTAAAATCCTGCAGAGTAATGCATTCTTCCAAAGCTTCTTTTGCTTCAAGAAGTTTCACTTTTATTTCAGCCAACTGAAATACAAAGTAAAAGGAAATTAATATAATACCATAACCTTCATGGTATTAGCCAACAATACACTACTGACACTAGCCAATAATACACTACTATATAAAACTCTTACTAGATGCATATGCTTAAAAGTATTTGTTAACTAAAATCTGCTTACCTTAAGCTCCCGCTTTCTTATTTCAGCAGCATCAACAGGCTGGTCAACTGTAACAATTGGCTCACGAACTTCTGATATAATTTCTGCAATCTATTGTTACAAACAATATATTAGTGCCATTGATTTCAGTTCAGATGTCAGATACTAAGCATTTAACTCTTCCAAATTTAAAATACCATCCTTCTGAAAAAGCATTGAACATTTGTGCAGTTTCCCTTAACAGATAATTCACTGCAAATAAATCCTCAATTTGACAATACACAGTCTAACCATGAAAGTCTAGAGTTTTCTACCATTTGGCTAGGTAAGCAAGAAAATAGAAGACTGTATATCGATGAATAAGTTAAGCAGTTTCTATGCCAACAGTTCACAGACACCATCTCCTCCAGATCCAAACACGTGCTTTAAAAAGAATTATTGGTAATGAGAGTAAGGTTTTTCATCTGTTACTACTTCAACCAAAATACAACTAAGAACACCATCATTTAAAGGTCTATGAACGACCACATGTAGTATAAGAAGCCATGTAAGCCATTTAATTGGAAGCTAAATACATGCATAGAACTAGAAGCAGAACTAGTCTGAGAGTTTTTCTGCTGGTTAGGCATTTTCTTTAAAGTCAGACCTATTACGTTAATAAAAAAATGAGATGAAACAAGAGGAAAACTAAAGACTGAATGAGACAGGATAGTCTTAATTTATCTTGTATCATATCACCTCAGTTTAACTTTAACTTCCTCTCAAGCTGTACCAAATCAACAGAATGTATTGAATCAACGTATTTCACTAGAATTATAGAAATGCACACATTTACTATTACTATTGTACTATAATGCTAGAGATTACCATAGTTCTTCCATTGCAATCATGTAACAAACCTACATCCTAGCTTTGCCCACTGGATTGAGGTTTTCCAAAAGCAATCCCTGTCCTTAAGTCCAGGGTGCATTTAAAATATTTTAGCAAAACCAAGGGTCTATTTTTCAGGACTCAAGTTAAATAGTTATGTTATATATAAAGACTCTACTATATAAAATATTTTTCTCGTAAGGGTTGGTAGTACCTGTCTCAGCTAAAAGGAGGGAGAAGAAATCTGAAACCTGTAAAGGTAAATTATCCTCACTTTGAATGTTCTAGTCAAAACCATTTGGATCTAATACGACAAAGGATTCTGGAAAAGGTTGTCAAAGTGCAATACTTTCCTAATTTGAGGATTACATTTACAACACTAGTCAAATTTCTAAAGATAAAGATCTTTAGACAACCACAAAATACAGCTATGCTGAAAAAAGAAAAAAAAAAAAAAAAGGAGGGGGAACAGCAGAAAATAAATGCTTTTCCAAGCTAAAAATATTTTAACTCCAAATATTTCAGTTACAATGCCTCGTAAAGGCTGTTTGATATATGGAGAAGACAGAGCCTAGAAAACAACGAGCCTGTAGAATTACTCACAATTTGAATCCTTCTGTCATCATCCTTAATTATACTGAGCAATCTTTCCGCAAGCAGAGATATAAGGGCTGTTGAAGTTGCAGGTAGAATGAGAATCTTTTGTAAAGTAACTAACAGATGCTTTCTGCATTAAATAGAAAAAAAACCAAACAATCTGTTTGCTTATTCAAGAAAGTGGAAGGCATAAGAGTTAATAATTTACCCACTTCGAGTTAGTGTGATGAAGACTTTATAATACATTATAAGAGAAACTTCTTTATAGCTATATTAACTGCTGAATATATTTTCTTACTTAGCAACGTTTGTCTTTTCCTGATTTTACCTGATCTCTCGATTAGAAAATGCTGACTCTTAATCAGGTGTCACTACTCTCCAATAAAAGGTCATACCAGCAGAAAAACAGTCAGAGTATCAATACTGTAAAATGCTTTCATAGAAATTATCTGGCTGGAAACTAAAACATAAAAAAATTACAAGTTAGACTATCCTGCCAGTCTGGCATACATATAATGCATGCCATTGAGAGTTTGAAATTGTTGCTGTGTTTGTACTATGATAACTGCAATTTTTAATAAAATGCATTTGATGGTATGAACTTCCAAATTTATTCACTCTTACCACTTCACATCAAAAGGCTGTTCAAATTTTAGGAATGACTCAGTTAACAGTTCAGTTCAGCTTGGCATCTAAAACATCTGTAACCTTTTAGGATTTAGCAGACTGGGCATAAAAACCTACGAAAAACACATGCTACTTACTACAAGTCATCTGCCGAGAAGTAATCCATTTATCTCTTTTTTTTTTTTTTTTATATACTACGTTCCAAAGGAACAGTCTTGTAACTTCATAATCTCAAGAATACATTATGAAAAAACTTAATTTGTTCTCCACACACAATATTGTATCTGCATTAAAACTCATTTTTCCATAAAAGTAAGCAGACGATATTTGGCACACTTCAGAGAACAATTCTATTAGAAAGACTGTGCCTTTTTTTGCAGCTAGCATTAGAACTGTATTTTGTCTGCTTGATCAAGTTATTTTCCCAACAACTCTATGTCTGTTCACAGGCATGAATGCCATAAGCTTAATAACACAGATTTTGTATTTAAGTTTACCTTCCTCCCTCCTCTGTGGTATCCATGCAGCCTATGATAAGAATCAGTTGTTGGCCTATAAATTCTTTTGTCATCAGGTTTTCAAAACAGCTGAAATCTTCTCTTTGTTTCTCACTAAGAACTGGCATATTTTGAAGGTAACTGAATTCAAATAGAATAGATACAATTACATTCAGAACCATTGTTGGAAAGAAAAAAAAAAACACAAAATAAAACAAAAACATCAAACAAAAAAAAAATGCTCCCTCCCCCAAAAACACACACCACTTTCCTGTCCTGTATAAACCAAACACTCCCTCCCCCATCACTTTTCTGTGCTGTATAAACAAGCAGTTACCTTATTTACAAACATTAAAAAATAATTCTGTTCTCCTTTTCATAGATTAATAGTTCCAGAAAGTTATTTACACCAAATAATATACAGTTTAAAAACAATGCACTTCATTAAAAAAATCCCTTATTTAAGAATGCAAAACAGTAAGAAACAGAAAACGACAAGTTATGCTTGTACATGTGTTTTCAGTTCTGTGTCCCTGCCTAAAGGCAGCATCTTAGGAGTAAATGTATACAAGTACCACTTTTCATATATACAACTAGAATTTTTCTGTATATTTAGGTAGTATGTATTCTTTTACATGTTCAGAAGTGTTATACTGCCTACAAGAAAAAATACAAGAAATTCATTAAAGTGTGCAGTGAATTTTAAATCCTTTATCTGATCAAGTATGCCATCACAGAATAACAACAATCTGCTGTCAGATACACTCAGCCACACAGCATGGAAACTGTAATCAGTTTGTTTCAGTTTTTTTATTTTTATTTTTCTAGAGTCATTGTTCTTTTATCCATCAATGAGAGCATGCATGTTCCGAAAATCTGAAGTGATCAATGTACAATCACGTACAAAATTCAATATTGAATACAATGCAATATTTAAAATTCAAATACTGAGCTGTGAGAAAGATGCTTATTTTTACCACAGCTTTGCAGGTACTTTTCAGCAACAGCTCATTAAATTTAGCAAATTTTTTAAAATTTCTTTAGAGTTAGGACAAAAACGTAGCTACTCTTTAAGACCATCTGAAATCACAACATTGTAGGCAGCTAGTTCTGATAATTTAACAGTAACATTACCTGCACCAGATAATAATGAAATATCTAAATGAAGCTTACAATCTTGCATTTTTTTTCTTAACGATTGATGACTTGCAGTTTCTTGCTCCTCCTAACTGATACTCTCACAGTGCAAATAAAGACTTGGATTGTACAATTGCAAATCTTACCTGAAACAACTGGTGGCACCGCTCACCAATGAATAGTTTTACAGTTGATACTACAAACAAGTATCAGCAAACATAATTAATCTTACTCAGCCTTTTCCTGAAGGGGAAGATTGTTGAAGGCATTTTGAGTAAGACTGGATGGAAAAAAGAAAACCTTTTTTTTTCTTTTTTTTTGAGAAGAAATGTTTTATGGATTCTTAAATTAATTATGAATGAATAAATTTACACCCACCAGACTGGATCTACATTTCAAGATTAAGGAAGCACAGATGCTTCATTTATTAAAAATATATGAAACATGTTAGCACGTTCCACATTGAAAAGTAGCAATAATTTCTGTAAGTACTACTAGTATACTACACCCACTGAAGTGAGAAAAGAATACACATATTTTAAATTGGAAACCTCTATCAAAAAATCTATTTTTTCAGCAGATCTGATTTATAATCATTTCAGGAAGCTTTACTCAACATTTTGCATGTACAATACCTTAGTTAAGATTTCTCAACATTCTCCATGCTCATAAACAAATTCTGTTCAAATTTTACATAAAGACTAAAGTATCCCACTAAGACAAAAAAAAAAAAAAATTACCTTTCTTCACTTTGGTAAAAAGATTGACTTAAAACATTCTCTTTTTCTCCCCCCAATTAAATGTTCTGTAATTGGCTCTTTTAGCAGCTCTGTCCCTGACTTCAAATATAAGTTTTTAGGAACCATGCCTGCCTGAGCAGGGGAAAGAGAAGGCAATGAACTTTCAGTTTCAAAATCACTTGTCTTGGAGACAGCAGCCAAATTCTACTTTATTTTCACAAATTACAACAATCAAAAAAACTATTGGTTTCTGCAAGCTCTAAAAACCTCTTTCTGCAAACAGACAGCAACCTACATAACAGATGGACAAAGGATAGCTGCATATTACAGAACAATTATTATATTAACTTAAATGGCAAATTATGTGCTACTAATCTAGCAGTCCATTCTTGCTGATAGTTCATGAGAAAGGACATTCCAAAAATTGTTTTCAAGTTATAAATTTGTTTTTTACAGGTTTTGTTTAAAAGAAGTAAATCCTCTCAAAAATCTTAGGAAAAAAAAAATTAAATAAAATAAAATAAGGAATCACTGGTCAAGCACAACTTTGGTGAAAACCTAAACAGTTCAATAAAAGAAATATTCTCTATTTTTAAAAAAGAAATATCTATTTTAGTGATAACAGATTTATTTTTAAACGCAATGTACCTTAATATATAATCTGCATATATAGCTGGTTCTGGCAACACCTGTTCTAGTAAATCTTCACCTTCTTCACCTTTTGATTTCAGATATTCACAAAGACATCTCCAATATAACACATTCTCAGATGTTAAGTCTTCCAGTGGAATCAGTTTTCTAACCAAAAATAAATAGAGATAAATAAAAAAGGGTAAAAGACAACAAATGCACAGAAATACATTATTTCCCAAAATGAAAATAAAATCCTGTCGAAGCTATTCTCCACAGAAATACTTAAAGACTGACAAAAATGACAACTTCTTTTTTAAGTGGGGACATGGAGCTCACTTAAGAAAGCCTGAGCCTCTTACTACATTGCACTTTTCAGTATTTTAAATCAAGGCTGTTCCTATCAGTTTGCAATAAGATTCTGCTCAGCCCTTCAGACCTCCTAGAGCAACCACCCAAGTACTTTAACTCCATGAAACATTGTTATCACTGTACAAGTCTGGAAAATTGAACTCCATTAATCTGCAGAAATGCAACAACTGCATTCAATTATTTCTCAGCTTCTATTTATGAATTTTCTTCCATTCTTAATACAAGACCTTCACAGAATATTCAAGTAGCAATCACAGTATGCCAAATGCAAAACGTAATAGAACTGCTTCTCAGCATCTCTGTAAAGTCATCCTCTCTTTACCAGTCATACGACCTCCACTCCTTTTTATAATCATAGTCTTTTCCATGCTAAGCACAGCATATAATCTTTGTTTTCAGAAGCAGAACATGAAGTTGTGCATTAATTCCATCGCAAAACAGAAAAGACAGTCACTGTCAGTGGTACTTTTCACTGCCTTTAATACCATTTTACTTGCAAACTATCAAAAATAATTATGGTTCTCATTTAGGTCTCTCATACACACAAAAAAAAGGAAGAAAACAAAAAAATCCCAGCAACATGTAGATGAAAACTGATCATTTAGTAGCTTCGTATTTATCTGACAATTCTTTATTTAAAAGTAAATTTAACAAACAGAAATCATAGACTTCAAAAAATCTAAACATTTATCATATGGATACTGCATCACTCAAGCTGTAGTCACAAACATCATACAAGAACAAGCCTAGTATTTTCCATAAATCAAATAACGTCATTACAAGCTGAATAATTTCACTCACTTCTCAATATGTCATTAGTCTGAGAGATCTACTACTTAAAAAAATTCTCAGTTATCCCAGTCTTTCAGAATAGAAGACTCATTTTGTGCAAGATCAAAGTCAGACTGACAAGTCCATAAGTATATAAGTGCTTCCTTTAAACCTCTTAAGATATTGGCACATTTCCAGAGACTGCAAGAAAGTTATTTGCATTGATGCTTTTTAAAGCCAGACAGGCCCACATCTATAGCTTTGGAGTGCAATGCATGTAACATCTGTTGATTTCAAAACACCTGTTATAAGCTATTACTGGAGACACTTCATATGATGACATTACACATTTCCCCCCCAAAACGTGGAATAAGATTTTGTTCTCACTTTTTAATCATTAACAATTTGTCATTTAAGTTTATCATCTGAGATTAGACTCCTACCATTGCTAACAGTCGTTCCACTCTGGGTGCCTCAATTAACTCGAGCTGGTTTTTCCTCACACCTTTTTGCCTCCTTTAGCAATTTCCTACAACTTCTAATTTCTTGTTTTCTTCCACCCTTTGTTTTTATTTTATGGATCTTTATATTCATCATGCCGTCTTCTTCATAGCTTAGAAACTAACTCACTTAATCAAATTCTATCAAACATTAACACAGGAAAAGAAGCATCTAAGATACCAACTTCTGCCAAGCTCTGCTAATACGAGTAAATACCCCCAAAAGAAGGCCAAAGCACAAGCCAAATAATTCCACTCTGATTCTCCAAACAGTTCATGGGTAACTGAGCCGGCCCCAAATTGTCCTGCCTCTAGCTCAGCAAAAAGGACAGAGGGAAGCCAAAGAGGACTATGTGTGGAAAAAAAAAACCCCAAAACCAGAAGCATTACTGAGAGGGAGGAGGAATGGGAGAGAAGGAGCTTTTCAGTACCACAAGTTAAAAGAAGAGAGGAAATTACAGTTGTGAGGGTAGAGTATTGCCCTTATTGTAAGCTGTACAGACAGTACAGAAAATAAAACAAACTAGACTAAGTTGTTACTCATAGAAAGGCTTGTTTAGTTGATTAATTTACTGCCTCCTCTTAAACTCTAAAAGTGTAATTTTTGGGGTGTTCAGGAAACAAGAAGTCAAAGACATTTTTTCATTTTTTCCCTCTTGCTTATCTGGCACAATCGTTTTCAGCTGGTGAACACAGATGTTTTAAATAAGAAAAAAGCATATTCAAAGCACTTAAGTACACAAACACCAGGGAGACATCATGGCTTACACCACAATATCAGTCTTTTATCACAGGTAATAGTTACTCTGCTCCCCATTTAGATATAACCTTTAATCTACTATTCTTATACAAAATATTCATCTTTTGGAAATGAAAACTGATCTGCACACCTGCTGTCAAGGTTTTTACAGTTCTGAGCAAGGTCATGAAGTGGAGATAATGAAAACATAGCATTTAGTACTGGGATGGCCACTTCTGGGCAGTTTTCCACATCCAGTCGATGAAGCAATTCTAAAACATCCCCTTCAGTCAATCGTACCCAGGCTTGAAGCAGCTTCTTCTTCATTACCTCCTTAACAGCATCTAATAAGGGAATTTAAACAGTTTAAAACATTAAGGTTTGAAAAATACCAAGCTTTCAACATAGTTTCACAAATCATTTTTCTACAGAAGGCTTTTTGGAAAGAAGTTAAGATATAGTTGAACTTAACATTACCTTAAAAAAAGAAAAAAAACCCCACAGTTAAACAAGAACTACCTATGGAGCACTACTACATTTTTGAGACAACATATTTCACACACACAAAATAAAATAAAAAAAACCCTCTATCCAAAAACTGTTACATCCAAAGACAGCACCTCAACGCAGAAAAACTACAAACCATGAACCTTTGTAGAACAGGGAAATTTCTAGGGAAGCATTGTTATATACTTGCTGTGTTTCAGACATTTAGGAATTGGCTGCTTTTGGAGGCATGATACTACTGTACAGACCTTTAGTCTGAACTGTCACACAGAATTCCTGTGTTAATTCAATTAGTCAACTGGATTATGAAATTTACATAAAGATACTTTAAGTCCCTCCTCCCCATTGCCACAATGAACAGTTTCTGTATCAGTAGAGTAGTCTTTAATCAAGGAAAATAGTATTTATGGGAACATCTAGAATACATACATCATTAATACATACACACAGATTTAAGCAGGTAAGTAGAAAGGCTAATAGTCTGTTGGATGTAAAAATATAACAACTAGAGAGTGATACAAGTATGCTCTTAGGACCTTTTAGAAAACAATATCCAATATAATAAAAACAAAGTCCACACACTGACAACATTCATCTTTCCTCTTACGATAATGAAGACAGCATTTAAATATATTCAAGTGTTCAAAAAGAGCTATAAAAAGGCCTTGAAAGAGCTAAGGTACTAAAAATGAGAAACCTCTCTGAGAAGGTGAAAAGCATAAACTAGTAGAATAAAAGAGCATGAGAGCAGAGAATTGACATCTCAATGCACCCCCAGAAGCAGAACTAAGCAGAACCTGGATTATGTCTTCTAGGTCTTGTTTAACTATAAGCCCTTGTTCTAAAGCCGAGATGTAAAAATATCCAAAATTTCAACTTAGCAACCTTGAATGAGCAGGTTCCTTTCTTGTTAGCTTGGGAGTTACTCAGATAAGCAAATTTGACAAAGATATACATATTAAAGGTTATAGAACTTGCAAAACACATCAAAATGAGTGAATACTAGAGGATGTATATATAAATGCAGCCAGTTTGGAACCTAAACCTCTTTTGCCCAGCAAAGACCATGGGATATCAATGATATCAGTGATGTTACATACCCTGGCAGATACAATTATCAAACCGATAATGTTTACATTTCAATTCTTAAATATATTAGTTACAAAAATATTGGTAATGAAACATGTTTCAAAATACACTGATTAAATAATTACATTTTCCTACTTCTGTGTTTAATTACATTGTTGTTTTTTAATTTTAATAGCATTTGGTCCTATGTTAGAGCTCAGTGGCTTTCAAGTTTTTTTGAAAGTGCAATCCTTTTCTGGCTTGCCCACTATAAGGGGCCTGAAAACCAAAGCAGCAAGCAGGATCTCTTCTGCTTATGCATTTCCTGGTACCTCATAACTCCCTTTAAGCTCCTTATTATTGCCATCACAGCTTCCACATAAGATCACCCCCAGAACATTAGAAAGTATTCTCTCAAACATTTATATTAAGATGTTGAGAAAGATGATCTCTTACCAGATCTGTCATTAAGTCCTTGTTGCAACAATTTTACTCTCTGTGCTATTGACAGAGCTCTCATGTGAACTTTTTCTGCCAAAACCTTAAAAAAAAATTAAGACATTAAAATACATTTCTACAAATGATAACAACTGTATTCGTTAACTACCTGTGGGTTTAAACTCTCAGTCTTATCCATCCACAGAAACCGTAAGTCAATAAAGGCCTGTAATACCTCTACCATCAGCTTCGTACCAATACATTAACAAGTAGATACCTGTGCATGGGAAAAAAATGTAAAATAAAGTAAGAATAAAGTTAACAGAGAGCTTCAAAGCTTGGCAGTTCCGCTTGAATGCAACACCTGGATATGAAAACTATTCTCTCTTTTAAGGTCCAAGAGCAACGAATATCTGCAGTGAAGTGACTAAAGTATGTACTTTTCTTAAAGCCTACTAACACACAGATTCAGTTTAAAAATATAATTTAATATAAATTAAGAAAGAACAGAAGATGGTTCTGTATGAAAAAAAGAACATTTTGTTTGAAAGTTTTACCTAAGGTGCCTGCCTGCAGAAGAAATATACATGCATACCTTCTTGCCCCTATGCCTACACGTAATGGTTGATACTTCTCATAATTGGAATACATAAATATGCCATTTTTACCCTAGCATTGCTGCAATCCTAACTTTATTGAATTACCTATTACGCAATAACAGAGAAGAAAAATTGCTTCACAAACATCATAAAATGCACAGATAGAAAACAAAAGATTGTATACATAATATATACTTTTACTGTCTGATCCTGAGGAGCCCAGTTATATCACAAAAGTAATTTCTATCAAGCAAATTCTGCAGTCAAGTTCAGGCTTTTAACTTGAAAACTTCTATTAAATCACTCCCCCTCAAAATTCTGGCATGTGAAAATAAATTATTTAACGATTCTTAGTGTTTAGCCAGTGAAATATAATAAAAGTTTTAAAGCCTTTTTCCTAAATCAGTCTTTGAAATTATTATTAAGTGATTCAATTTACCTCATACGCCAGCTTCCTCACAGCTTCTTTTACATCCATAGTGCGACCTACAATTTTTGGCAAAGTCCTTGCTGATGGAGCAATACATGACAGCACTGCACGCCTCACTTCTGAATTTGAATCATTTTCAAGCAACGTGTTGTAGACTGAAAGTAAAACAGTCATAATAATATTTTCATAAGAGTTTGAAACATTATAGAAAAACAGAAAATGCTAAAAAAAAAAAATAATCAGCAGCTATTATTAAAACTCTTACTCCACCCCTGCACAGCTCATACAAATTTAGGGAACAGTTTAGGGTCACAAGTCCAAGATTTTACGGCTATTACATGAGCTATGACCTCAAAAGAAATTCAATGAAGAAAATAATATTTGCAATCATAAGTAGGATCCTCAGTTAACAACTGAAAATTGCTACTCTAGACCCCACCTATAAATAACCACTTTGTCATTTACTGGAAAAAAAAATAATAAAAAAATGCTTCCAAATGTTGGCTCCTTAAGAACTCTATTCACTGGCTATACATCCTCATTACCTTTGAGGTAGATCCTCAAATTTTCCTATAAATGGAAAACTACAATCTACATTATTAAGCCTACCAAAACTCAAATAGTAATTATCTTGTGTAATGCTTTTTGTTATATTATTGACTCTTCTTCAAAATTAAAAGCAATGACAAAAAGAATTTAAGAGAATACTTGAATTCATCTTCTTGTTCTATGAGATAATGATCAACTATGAAATTTATATGCTCCTAAATAAGGAACTTATAAACAAACACTTAGAAAATATAATTTCAAAGAAGCTGCCTTAACAACAAAAAAACCCCCAAACTAACGAACTTACTCTCTTCACAAAAGACACTACATAAAGTTTATTCAGGGCACAATTTACATAACAGCTATGCGGGCACAAACCTACAGACTGTCAACCTTGAGGCAATGGAAGTAGAGGCTTAGTCAAGAGTCATACCATACACAAAGAAACCCACAAACGACATAAAACAGCATCAAGAAACACTGGGTTCCAGAGGTGCCTTAGGCACCTCTTAAAGGTATCTCTTAAAGGAAGTGATCCATGAACAAGATGAGATTTGGGGGTGGGGAAGAAAGGCTACAAAAAAAAATCATAGGTCAACAATGTCAGTAACCAGTTTGCCTCTCATGGAGCAGAATTGAGACAAAATTAGTTTTTCTATTACTATCTCCACTCCTCTAAGTGTTTTTGTAGAAGTTCAATTCAATTAATAGTATAAAAGGGTCCTTAGAGGGCAAAAACTGAGCAAGCGCGTATCGTATCTCCACCCCAATTTGCAACACACCATCATTCTCACCATCTTTCAGCTACATTCAGTTCATAGAATAGCCCAAGCCCAATATGATTTGTCTTTTCAACACCAGTGGATCTCTCCTTCAACCAGTTCTGTCTTTTCCTCTTGAACATATACAAATCTTGCATCTGCAACCTCCTCTGACAAGGAGGTCCACAGTTTATTAATTATTATAAGAATACTCTGTAAGTTTTGTTTACTCAGTGCTTAAAAAAGTGTCTAAAACGGTTTTAAAGTAATGTAAATCAACAAATGTTGTTCTTAAACAAAAGAAAAAAAACAGTACTACTTACTATTAACAACAGGACAATTTTCATCCTTAGGATCTTGAAGTCTTGACAGGGCCAAGACAGCTTGAATTCTCACATTCGAAAATCTATCTTTAAGTCGAACCAGCATAGCTTCATTAATTTTATCAAATAAATCATCATCAATCTGGGCATTCTCTGGCATATTTCCCAAAATCTTATTAACAAGCTGGCATGTTCGAAACCTAACTGCATGGCTGTTTGCATTGTGAGACTTAGGGAAATAAAAAAACAAAAGTATTCTTAATAATCACACTTTTCTCATTTCCAACATAAGGCTATTAACATGCACGTGTAAGTAGTTAACATTCTATACATTACATGAAACATGCACTTCTGTGTTTTAAAAGCTTTTCCTATTTAAGGAAAATACTTATGGCCTGTCACTTGTATCGGTGGCTCTTTACATAATTAGCCATGTCTTCACAAAGGAAGAAACATGCTTACCACTCCATGCAGGCTACAGTACTGTCAGCTAACTTACCCCTCTGTCTCCATAAAACGTTAGAAGGAAAACAAAAAAGATAGCAATGATGACTAACAATCTTGGCCTGACCAATAATTTTTCCACATCAAAACACTAGTTTAAGAAAATGTAATTCTACTTGAGTTTTCATGCTATTGGAACTGTCGATCTTCTTTCTATATAACACTTGCAATAAGTGGAAACGAATAATACATATGCCAACCATATTTGTACAAAGATCTTCTAATATTTTTACTTATCCAAGAAACAGTATAAATTCATTTCCACAACACTTCCAGAATTTCACACTTATAAATGCACCTATAGTAAAGCTTATAATAACACATCTGACAGCCAAATAAGAAAGCAATTCTTATTTTCTCACCAGCCTAACTTTTGAAATCCAGTTGCTGGGGCGGGGAAGGTGTTAGTCTTAAAGCACTAGTTTTGCCATGCTTTCACTTTTTAAGTTCTAGTTTGTTGCATCTCCAGCACCCGCAAGTTTTTGCTACTGCATGAAGTTTCCATTTATTATGTTAAAGCTTTAATAATAAGTGCTACTATACCTCAAGCAGAAAGTTAAACACATAATTCAAAAGCAAATTATCTTCTTCTCCTTCCTCACTACCATCCTCTTTCTCCATTTGATAAAATGAAGTAACAAATTTAGCCACAAAATCGATCACTTGTTCCACTGCCGGTTCCCGTCTGTAGATTATCATAGCATACTTAAGGAAATGAATGAATTTTTCATGAAAATCTTCCTTATTTTCCAACTGAAAAAAAGTAGAAATCAGACCACAACAGAAGATAACTACCTGGTTCATCTTTCAACAGCAGTACCACAGAAAAATAACATAAATGAGTTTATAACTGACAGCTTCCATTTACATTTTTTAAGCGCTAAAGCCAGCAAACCCGCTGTGTGCACTCTTCACTGAATATTTTGCTTTAACTCCACAGTAAGTAGGCATATGCCTTGGCCACCGGGCTCCATTCTGGAGTTTACATTTACCTGCCGATGGGTTTCAAAATAGCAATCGAGACCCTTATCCTTTATTATCCTGTGTCACACCGACTTCTCGGGTACCCAAACACCTTCCAGCAACATCATTAATAACTGTCGTAGGCCGTTCTTACACCCGTGATGGCAAGAGACAACTGTGTATAATAATTCAGCATGTGGCTTGTTTTGGGGGTGTTTTTTTTGTTGTAGGGTTTTTGTTTGTTTTAAGTCGCAGGTCTCTTCTTAGTCATACTGGCCTCAGCGCTTGTTTTAGGGGAAACAAAGCCGAAGAGCCCCGCTGCCCTCTGAAGGAAAAGCCAAGCAGATCCTGCACGCCCCCCATTTTCCCCTCAGCCCGGCGGGTGACCGGACCGCTCCGCCCCGCCGCTGGCACGCCCCGAGGGAGGCCGGACCTGGTTGTAGGTGCTGTTCAAATCCACGACAAGATTCGCCTGGT